>NC_081520.1:20467298-20567298 GCF_030273125.1 Centropristis striata
GATTAGTCGTAGAACAGAAAGAAAATGAGAACCTATAATTCACTTTGTTGCAGTGACTCTCAGCTGGTTCATCTATAACCACAGCAGGACAAACATCAGTTTGTCATAATCTGAGATTTATGATCTGCATGGAACTGTGTCGGGGAATAAAACTATGGAGAGAGATGAGGATCAGGCTGAATAAAACTAGGGAGAGAGATGAGGATCAGGCTGAATAAAACTATGGAGAGAGATGAGGATCAGGCTGAATAAAACTATGGAGAGAGATGAGGATCAGGCTGAATAAAACTAGGGAGAGAGAGATGAGGATCAGGCTGAATAAAACTATGGAGAGAGATGAGGATCAGGCTGAATAAAACTAGGGAGAGAGATGAGGATCAGGCTGAATAAAACTAGGGAGAGAGATGAGGATCAGGCTGAATAAAACTAGGGAGAGAGATGAGGATCAGGCTGAATAAAACTATGGAGAGAGATGAGGATCAGGCTGAATAAAACTATGGAGAGAGATGAGGATCGGGCTGAATAAAACTAGGGAGAGAGATGAGGATCAGGCTGAATAAAACTATGGAGAGAGATGAGGATCAGGCTGAATAAAACTATGGAGAGAGATGAGGATCGGGCTGAATAAAACTAGGGAGAGAGATGAGGATCAGGCTGAATAAAACTATGGAGAGAGTTGAGGATAATACTTATCAGGCTGTGGGTTCTACTTAGTGTTCTTAGTGTCACCAGAAGAGGAAGTGATGGATCCAGCTCTTCTTGTTTTGTTTAGATGCTCCGTTGACTTTGTTGGAGCCTCATTAGTGTTTGTGTATTTACTCTGGCAGCCATGTAAAATAGATGAGATGTTGATTTAAACATCAGTAGAACCTTTATTCTGTTCTACAGATGTGAAATGTTTGGAGCAGAATCATTAGCAGTAACTTCACTTTTACTTCTCAAAGTATTTCAACCCTTTGGCATCACATCACTGGTACTTTATTAATGTATTTGCCCTTATTCCACAATAAAAAACACTCTCCTGCTCTTATTCTCCTCTAATTAATCCTCTTATTACCTCTCCACTCACCACTGCTACGGATAATTCCCTCAATTAAAACCAGGACTAATACAGCGTGGAGACAAATCTTCATGTCAGTGCTCTGGATATGTCGGAAATTTCAATTTTGCTTTGAATTTTTATTAATAATTAATGGTTGCCCCCCTGCAGGCAAGCAGGAAGAATGTTATTCTGTGTAATAAATCAGTTGAACTCTTCTACAGAATGATTTCCTTCAGTCTGCTGTGGAACAATCTTCATTATAACAAGCACAACTAATGCAGCAGAATAACAATGAATCATTTATTTAAAAGCTTGAGTCAGGCCCCCTCATTGTTTATCAGCTACTCTGTGTTTTATTACTGCTCATGTGGTTAATTACCATGACAACCTGATTTATGAATGCATGTTTAAGAACCAAATTATGACTCTGAACATGCTGTATTTCATTGGTCTCAAACTGGCGGCCCGTGGGCCAATTGTTGCCCTCGTGACGATATTTTGTGGCCCCTACCTTGATATGAAAGTTTAATGTGAGTTTTATATGAATGGCACTTTACCGTGTTGTGTGTGGAAGGTCCCTTTAATTACTTTTTTGGGTAATTTTGTGCCTTTTTTTAAATTATAATTTTGTGTCTTTTTTTGGTAATTTTGTGTCTTCTTTAAATAAGTTTGTGTCTTTTTTTGGTAATTTTGTGTCTTTTTTGGGTAATTTTGTGTCATTTTGTGTCATTTTGTGTCTTTTTGTTAATTCTGTGTCTTTTTGTCATTTTGTGTCTTTTTTAAGTAATTTTGTGTCTTCTTTGGTCATTTTGTGTCTTTTTTTTTTTGTAATTTCGTGTCTTCTTTGGTAATTTTGATACTGCCTCCAGCGGCCCCCATGTAATTTGAGTTTGAGACCCCTGGTGTATTTGGAACATTTGTCAACTAATACACTGGCTATATTTAGAGTGTTGTACATGGTCATATTATGTAAACCATAAATAGTTAATCATCACTACGCCGCGTCCTGCTGAGTCGACATTCCACCATGTTTTACCAACTCTCTTTCCTCTGTTCCTCCCTCACACTTACAGTCTGTCTTTAAGCATCATATTCCAAAATTATTCTATTTAGCAGCAGTGATGCCGGTAACGCGTTAATTAGTAACGCGTTACTCTAATATGACCACTTTTTTCAGTAACGAGTAATCTAACGCGTTACTATTTCCAAACCAGTAATCAGATTAAAGTTACTTATCCAAGTCACTGTGTGCGTTACTATTTTTTGTCATTTTCCTTAGTAAAACGATATATTTGCTTTCTTCTTGCGACTCGGGGAGCGACGTCGATCGGCGGTTTTGCAATCTATTTTGCGGGTAAAAATGGGTTTGGGTGGGTGGATAAAATTGGGCTGTTTTCGGATCAGTTCTGCGGGTTTTTGAAGCCGAAACACGGGCACTTCAGATCCTTTTTCTGTGACCCTCTGTTCAGCAGGCAGCAGTCTCACTCACTCATTCACTCACACACACACTACAGCTCTGGCTGACGTGCCCCCTAAACTCACAACAGACACTCCCACTACCTTCAGGCTACGTTAAGTCAATCAGTAAGGATGACTATATGGCGCTTTATATCCAACACAATCATGATCTAGTCTGTCCTTAGCCTACAAAATAAAGTTTGAGAAATGTCTGCATGGAGCACAGCTGCTTACAGGTGTGCAGCTGACAGGTGTGCAGCTTACAGTGACAGTTTCCTCATCGCTACCTGAGCCACCATCCGATCCTCCTCCTTCAGTTTTTGCCCGTACGCGCCCGGTATCTCATCTCTTTCTCTCTTGCGATTCACACAGCACAGCTGGACAAAGTGGTCTATAACTGCCGTTTATATGCAGCAGTCAATATGATCGCTATTGGCAGTCCGGGGTATAAATGCTCAGAGTTTGTTTCATTTTAATATATTATTATATATAAGTTGTAAGCTTCAGAAACCATCAAACACATATATTTAGGAAAAGTCGCCGACTGAGAGACATGTAGTTTTAATGTAAACGAAGTTATTTATAAAAGAAAAACCCAAACGGTCTGTGAGACTGTCTTGGCCGTTCTAGTTCACTGTGTACATGAGAAACAAGGAAAGACTGTCTTTATTTTATGTTTTATTTTAAAAAAGAGTATTTATTTTTAAGTGAAGTCAAGAAAGACTGTCTTTATTAGGGACCGAGCACTAACGGTGCGAGGACCCTATTGAAATTGGTCCGTTTATTATTATTATTTGCGTTCAGAAAAATGAATTGCCTTTTTGGGGGCTTTATCATATTCAAAAACTCACCATTTTTGGAATATACCTAAATCTTCGCTGAAATTTACGTATTCTAGTGGTCCCGGGAATGGGCGTGGCAAAATGACTCAACAGCGCCCCCTTGAAAGTCAAGAAAATTCAGCCCCTCGCACAGGAATGTCGTAGAGACACGCAATTTGGCACATACATATATCATGACCAGACGCACCAAAAAGTCTCAAGAATCCATACCCTAAAACGTACAGGAAGTCGGCCATCTTGGATCGAAAATGGCATTTCCTGCTGTTTTTGGCCATTTCCAGGCCGCATACTTTAACGAACTCCTCCTACAGATTTCACCCGATTTACTTCAAACTTGGTCAGTAGCATCACAAGGCCTTTGGGATCAAAAGTTGGATAAATCTTTACCGACGGTCACACTATGTGGGCGTGGCATGGCACCAAAATATGGCGTCTCGCCATAAAACACGAGATTGTCATAACTTCTCCATTCTTTGTCCCATCTGGTCCAAACTTCTCATGCTTCATCAGAGTCCAGCCCTCAACACTTCTACATAACAATATTTCATAAAGCCCCGCCCCTTATGCTTTATCCACGCCCCCTTTCATAAAATGACCACGTTGCATACTTTAACAAACTCCTCTGACAGATTTCATCCGATTTACTCCAAACTTGGTCAGTACCATCACAAGGGCTTTGGAATCAAAAGTTGTATAAATCTTTACCGCCTGTCACACAATGTGGGCGTGGCATGGCGGCAAAATATGGCGTCTCGCCATAACACACCAGACAGTATAGCTTGCCCGTACATTGTCCAATCTGTCCCAATTTTCTCACAGGTGATGAGGGTCCAGCCCTGAACACACCCACATGTAAATATTGACACATAGTAATAGCGCCCCCTGCTGGCAACAGGAAGTAACAACTTTAACGCCTAGCCCCAGCAGGAGGTTTCACGTAGAGATACGAAATTTGGTACACATGTGCCACACAGTCATAGCGCCCCCTGCTGGCTAACTTGTAACTTGTTTTACACCTACCACAAGCACAGTGGTAGGAGACACGCAATTTGGTACGCATAGGGACTGAGCCAACAGCGCCGCGTCCGATGTGCCCTCCCCTGATGGTGCCTTCCCCGACGGCTCCACTCTGCGAGGGCCCGTTCAGTACTGCGCGCAGTCCTAGTTTTATTTTTTATTTAAAAAAGAGTATTTATTTTTAAGTGAAGTCAAGAAAGACTGTCTTTATTTTATTTTTTATTTAAAAAAAAAAAGAGAGTATTTATTTTTAAGTAAAGTCAAGAAAGACTGTCTTTATTTTATTTTTTATTTTTAAAAAAAAGAGAGTATTTATTTTTAAGTAAAGTCAAGAAAGACTGTCTTTATTTTATTTTTTATTTAAAAAAGAGTATTTGTTTTTAAGTGAAGTCAAGAAAGACTGTCTTTATTTTATTTTTTATAAAAACATGTATTTTTTTCAGGAAATTGTTTTTAAGTTTGTACGTTACTGTTAAAAATACACTTCCAATAAAATGAGTATTGGCAATTTAAAACTGGTTGTCATTTATATGTTGAGGCGGCGAGGGGTTGTTGTCGGCAGCTGCTGAATGTAACTAATAAAGTAACTTGTAATCTAACTTAGTTACTTTTAAAATCAAGTAATCAGTAAAGTAACTAAGTTACTTTTTAAAGGAGTAATCAGTAATCGGATTACTTTTTCAAGGTAACTGTGGCAACACTGTTTAGCAGACATATGTTGCCAAGAAATAGTTGTTGTTTTTTCAACTCTTTTTATTGATTTTCCTCATTTTGAACATAAAACATATCAGTCACTACAGACACATTTACAAGTACACGTTTACACAAAAAGCTCATTGAAGTGGTATTAACTGATGTATCTCAAAATGAAAAGAGAGTTGTAGGAGATAAAATAAATACATTTAAAAAAAAGATTAAACCTATATATATGTACCTAAACATGCATATACTCTACATAAGTAAAAAACATAAATAAAAATAAAAAGCAGGGACAGGAATAAAAAAAATACATAAAATGTGTCTTTGGCATCAGCACTCTGACACATATTATATAATTATTATTATATTAGTGAAAATGGAAGAACATGCTTTAAGGTTGAATCGCTTAGATTTAGCAAAAAAAAAGTCACAAAGTGATTAAACCCGAATATTTCACTGATTCTGGATGAATTTGGCCGCTACTTAGTTTCATAAAAGCAGTGACACATAACTCACCATGGAGATGTGTTCTGTGATTTATTTTATGTTATTTTACAGCACAGAACAATAACAGTTAAATAACAATAACAGATAATAGCGGATTGTCTGTCCCTGTTAACACAATAAAGAAATGTATAACTTTCTGAATGGCTTAGCCACGTATTAACTTTGCACATAGTACATCATCTGATGCATATATATGAATTAACTTTAATAACTTTAGCGACTGAGACGCATCAATTAACTTTACTGGCAATGTTTCAAGATTATATTTATTATCTTTTAGCTAAATATACTGTCATTTCTTTATGCATATTTTGCTTGAATTTGAATACAAGCTCTTTAAGTCATGTGAAACCTTCAGGCTTTTTTACACATTCGTGCATTATAAGACAGAAACTTTCCCACAAAAAGAGACGTTCAGTCGGCAGGAAAGATTCCACTTTACTTCTTATGACAAATAAGAATAAATTCGAGTCATTTTTAACTTGACACCCGTTAATGATAAACTTCCTCTCGGCCAACTCACATTCACAGACCGCCACATTAGAGACTCCTCAGGTTCTGCAAATAAAGACAGTTTGCAATTTTATCCTGACAGGCTGTGATTTCCTCCCTGCAGCAGCACATTAGTGATAATTATGCACATTTACTCCTCATGTTTTTGTGTGTGTGTGTGTGTGTGTGTGTGTGTGTGTGTGTGTGTGTGTGTGTGTGTGTGTGTGTGTGTTTGTGCAGGTTAATATAGATATGTGTGTTTGGTGAAAAGCTGCTTTGACATCTTGGAGGATGAAATCAACCTGATTCATGAAGTAAAAGTCGACAACCTTTTTCCTCCAATATGGTGTTTAAAGTAAAACCAATAAACGAGTATTCTTTATGGCAGACAATAGACAACACAAACAAGAGGAATCTATAAACAAAACTTCTATAATCCTCTTCTGTAATCATTCAACTTTCCATCTTGCTGCTGTTTCCGTGGAAACCAAGCAAAGTTAGTGCTGAACCTCATGCCTGTTCTGTATATTTATTCCCTCATATCTTGTACACAAACTGTATGTGAAAGAGGCTTTTCATGAATCGTAGCAGGATGAGGGGGAGTAGATAATAATAACTACACATTCCTCTCCCTCCATTCTTCTGGAGCTGCCAGATAGGCGGCTGGAGATGAATGTAATATCAGCGCATGCTGCAATTACTTCACCAAGACTGGTGCAACGCCTGCAGATCCTCCTCCATCTGCCTCTGTTGTCTCTTTCACTCTCCTCCTCCATCTTTCTCTTGTTGTTTTTCCCTCCATTTCTTCACTTTTCTCCCTTTTCTCCCACTCACAGAGCCCTAAAAGTGTTTAATGGTACAGTGAAGTCTGTAACCTTGCTTCTTTACCTCGTCAATCACTGTTGTTATCAGTGCTGTCAATCAGAGACAGTTCTACAGCTACCAGATACTTTATGGTCATTTATGTGTTCTTTTCCTTAGTTTATGTCATGTTTATAATGTTGCAATAACTGATGTTCATAATAAGAATGGCCAAAGTTTCAAATAAGCTGTAGATGTGCTATAAAAAATAATTTCTCTGAGCATAAAGCTCCTGTTTCCAGCCATTCTGAACGCTCCATTTACAACAGTTTTTCTTCTACTCCAACAGGATCTCCAACTGAAACGACAGAATAGATTAGATTAGATTTGTTGTCCACAAGGGGAAATTCATTTTCACATCACTGTACATTCATCAAATACGACAGACGCTCAACATTAACATCAAACAACACATGACATAGAAACATTACATGGCAAATAAACATTCATCACGCTCTTTTGTTTAGAGCAGTGATGGCTGCAGGGATCAGGGTTTTACCAGGGCGAGCCCTTTTACACCTTAATGTTCTGAACCCCCGACCAGAAGGCAGTGAGCTCCTGGTGGAGTGGGTGTGTAATGTGGGGTGGAGTCCTGGTGGAGTGGGTGTATAATGTGGGGTGGAGTCCTGGTGGAGTGGATGTGTAATGTGGGGTGGAGTCCTGGTGGAGTGGATGTGTAATGTCCTGTTCTATTGTGGTTGCAATGTGTGAGATGACCCTATTATTCAGTTCTGTGAGACTGGGTGTTGGGAGTCTGATTATTTTGGCAGCAGTGTTGGTGATGCATGTGAGTTTGGTCTGGTTGGTGAGTTAGCATGTTGAAGAAGCTGGAGGAGCAGGAGGAGCAGTAGTGAGGATGAGGATGATGCTTCGGCATAGCAGAAGGAGCAGATGAGGGGAAACATTCAGTCCTTCGTGTTTACTAATTGCAGACAGTCTTTGTTGGCTCCTCTAGAAGTTGGTAGATGGACCTGCACTTATATATCTCTTTTCTAGTGTCTTTGCGACCACTCAAAGCTCTTTACACTACAGACTGACTCATTCACCCGTTCACCCACACATTCATACTGGTGGCAGAGGCTACGCTAAACAGTGCCACCTGCCACCATTGGGAATTCATTCTTCAGTGGGCGACCCGCTCTACCAACTGAGCCACAGCCGCCTTTTTAAACACTGGACAAGTTTATTGTCCAGTGTTCCTCCCAGGTATTTAAACTGTCGACAGTTGCAATCTGTTGGCTGTTGATGGTAATGGGGTGTTGTGTTGTGGGGGGATGATAATTTCTTGAGTTTTACTGACGTTGATCTGAAGATGGTTGTCCTCACACCACTAGAATAGACCGTTTGTCAAAACCACCCATAACTACACATATGAGCGTTTGTCAAAATGAGCGTTTCACGGCTCACGGTACCGTGGAGCGTTCCAAAAATAGCACGCATGTCAGTGTACATACGCATTCACAGCTGTATAAAAGGCTGCAGTT
Organism: Centropristis striata; assembly: GCF_030273125.1. Taxonomy (NCBI): domain Eukaryota; kingdom Metazoa; phylum Chordata; class Actinopteri; order Perciformes; family Serranidae; genus Centropristis; species Centropristis striata. The sequence continues at coordinate 20,475,701 of NC_081520.1, forward strand.
TTGTTGAATTTAGGCCACAAAGCCACTGACTTAGGTTTAGGGCACAAAACTTCCTGGTTAGGCGTTCTAAAAGACAGTTTAAACAGTGTATAAATAAATGCTGGAAGTGAAGTGGTTATGAGGGTGACATGAGCCACGTAAGCGATACTTCAACACATAAGCCCTAAAACAAAAAGGAATAACAGAAACATTGGTTTGGGCAGTCCAGGGCCAAGATCTTACAAAAACTTACAAACATCTGACCATATCTTACAAAAAACTGTCCATATCTTACAATTGTACCTTTAAAGGGAAGTGAATCCAGGTGTTCCGGCACAAACTGAATGAGAAAATACAATGTTTTTAAATATTAAAGAATGTAAAAAACAAGTTCTAGTAGAAACGCAAACTACGTATTAACCTAGAGATGAACCCAATAGGTCCCCTTTAAAACTCCAAGCTGTCGTATTTGACATTTGTCCTAAATTGGAGAAAATGGCATGATGAGCATCGTTTTGTACCAACATGATGAGTCATAGCACCATTAGTAATATTTATAGGTCATCTGTAGAGGTTTACCTTCTCAACTCAGCTGAAACTCTCCATCTCTCCTGTGGCATTAAACCATTTATTTTTATATGAACCCATTCACATTAATCTCATGGAGACAACTCAACTCCCACACCTCTGCACTGTAAAAATAATCTGTTTAATTTACAGTGAAATACCGACAGCTGTAGAAATGACAGTGAGTGGGTTTTCTGCTGTCAATTTGAATGTAAATATCAGCAAAAACTGTAATTTAGTCTGAGTAGTCCTTTATTTTAGGGTAATTGTGTCCTTGTGACATTATGGTATTTCTCCTTTAATTGCGTGTGTTTTATATAGTTTAAAAGTTTTGAACAATTCCTTGATTTACGGTAATTAACAGCGTCTATATTCAGTTTTTAATTTTACAGCCTATTTCTGATGCAGTTTGACAGTGTTTTACTGTACTTTCTAAAAAAAAATTTTTTACAGAGTGTTACAGGACAGGTAATAAGCAAAGTGATCTTAAATTCACCCTGAAAGGTAATAAAATGTGTTTTCAACACAGTTTTAGAAGCCATAGTTTATGACAGAGCTGGTGGTTGTTAGAAATCACGACGTCATGCATTAATTTACCACTTCCTGCATGATGCACTAACTGAGCAGTAAAGAAGAAAGAGCCACACACTCTGACTCATCGCATCATTTTGCGTCATCACTGAATAATTTAAAGTCATGAAGGGTTTTATGTGTCCTGTAAATGTGAGATATTGCAGAAAGTGGAGTAGAGTACATGCCATACACACTATTTCTCTTTTTATTCCAGTTTTTCCTGGATCGATTCAATCTTGTGACCCTTTGCTGCATGTGATCTTCTCTCTCTTACCTCCTGTCCTGTCACTTAAAGTAAATCTACGATAAAAAAGTTGCAAATTTACGAGATTAAAGAGGCAAATTTGCGAGATTTGAGATTCCTTGACGAATACAAAACACAATTTTTCCGACTTTTTTTCTCAAATCTACAACTTTTTTCTATCAAATTTGCCACTTTAAATCTCCTTAATCTGTGACTTTTTTTCTTGCAGATTTGTCACTTTAATCTTGTAAATCTGTGACTTTTTTAACAAAATATCCCCCCCTCCCCTGTGTCAAGTATTTTTTTTTATACTTGGCCCTAACACACCGTTGTATTTCTGAGGCGTTGACATGAATTTTCCTGGTCCATCACTCATTTTTCTGATTATTCCGACACCGGGACATTTCACATTCAGATACCAGACACTCAGTTAAAACAGTGGAGGGTAAATGAAGCAGCGCTGTAAATAAGGAGTGATGTCAGAGCTGTTGTCTTACACTCTGTTAGTGTTTCTCTTATTGTGGCGGGGCAGCCTCTGTGTGCTTCTAATGGATAACTGATATTTTACTGTGTGCCCAGTTGGCAGTAATGTGTTGTCAGTGAATTAATTACTCTCAGTGACTGAACATTACAACAACAGACTCACTGAGTCACAGGATGGCTGGAGTCTTATCAAACACTTTCTATTTCAGGCTGAGAACCGACTCAGGAAGGTGTGTGTTCACTTCTCTGTCACACACACAAACACTCTGAAACACTGAATATGTTTGGATGATTTAGAAGAATCAGGAAACACTATTTGATTTATTTCCATGTTAAAGGTCTAATATGTTAGCACCCAAACATCTTTCTTCTTAGCACTAACAATGATCACTTAATGCCACATTACAAACTGCATGTGACTAAATTGGTATGCAATATGTGAGTTTATTAAAAAATAAAAATATGGGGTAATATTTCGGGAAAAAAAGTAGCAAATTTACGAGATTTAAGTGGCAAATCTGCAATAAAAAAAAGTTGCAAATTTACGAGATTAAAGTAGCAAATCTACGATAAAAAAAAGTTGCAGATTTACTAGATTAAAGTTGCAAATCTATGATAAAAAAAATTGTAGATTTATGAGATTAAAGTGGCAAATCTACGGGAAAAAAAAATCACAACTTTACGAGATTAAAGTCTCAAATTTACGAGATTAAAGTCTCAAATTTACGAGATTAAAGTGGCAAATCTGCAATAAAAAAAGTCAAAAATTTACGAGATTAAAGTAGAAAATTTACGAGATTAAAGTGGCAAATCTACGGGGGAAAAAATCGCAAATTTACGAGATTAAAGTAGCAAATATACAAGATTAAAGTAGCAAATCTAGAAAGAAAAAAGTCACATATTTACAAGATTAAAGTGAATAAAAGTACAGTAGTTCTACTGTAAATAATAATTACAGTAAGCTACTTATTAATTCCTGCCAATAAGTTACTGTAAAAAGTCACAGTAAATTATTTACAGTGAAGTTAAATATTTAAGTCTTTTGGTGTTAATATCAAATAAATCTCATTTCCCTCTGGGGTCAGAACTGTGGAAACCCATTAACCGTACAGTGAAGATATCTATCTTTAGTATTTGTGTGTCTGTGACGCATGTTTATCTGAGTTCATCAGAGCATAAAATAGAGTTTGGCTGATTCATAAATGTGTTGTACATGAATATTGAGCATGTTTTCCCCTGGGTTTTAGAGTCTGGAGAGGCAGGTTTGATCTTTGAAGTTTCAGGGATAAAAGATTTAAAAGGACAAAATATGATTCAGGAAAATGCTGTTATAGCGTTTAGTGTTGTCAGGAGACACACACTGTAAAAAATGTCTGTAGATTTTAGAGTGAAAAACTGCTAAACCATGACAGTAAAAGACGTAAAATGATAAATGAGTTAATTCAGTTTCAGTAACAATGAAACACTGTAAATGTTTATATCAGACAAAACAGTATTTTTTAGTTTTTAGTTTTTTTTAAATACATAACTCCACTGTAAAATACTCTGGCACCGTGTTTGTTACAAAAATATACTGTAATATATATACAAGACATAATTTTTGCATTTATTTCTTGTAAAAATACTTTTCCTCACTGTTAAATGTACTAAACACCATATCTCTAACAGAAATATACTGTAATATTTAATGGTAAAATCTTTAATTCATGCAGCATTTATAAAGTATTTTCTTGTCAATTATATGGCAGAAGAGCGTTTCTTTTGATGGAAAAACTTTTTATTTATACAGTAAAATATGGAATAAAATGGAAATCTTAAATGTGAAATCAACAGTGCTAATATAATTTTACCGTAATATTAAAAAAAGTTGCACCGTATTTATTACGGTAAAGTTCTGGCAACCACAGCTGCTGGTTTTTACCATAAAAACAACTGTTGGTTTTTTACAGTGTGTTTCTGGTGATATGGGAGTTTAAATTAAAGCCAGAGGGGAAGAGAAACACTACACTACGTAAAATAGCATTGTAATTAAAATCCCAGGCTGTTTATGATTTGATTTATCTCTGTTCAGTGAATCCACCTCTAATATATAGAGATGGTATTTGGTGTTATAGGCAGGGTGATCAGCATAAGGATGAAATTTCCAATTACTGGCCACATGCTCCAAATAAATAGGGGGTATTATTTTAACCTGTGCATGACTGAGCAGTCCAGGGCCAATATCTTACAAAAACTCACAAACATCTACCATATCTTACAAATGTACCTTTAAAGAGACAGTGACACAGATTTAAGAGATTTAAAGTAGCAAATCTGCGTGAAAAAAGTTGCAGATTTATGAGAAAAAAGTGAAAAAAACAACTTTTTTTCTCGCAGATTTACCACTTTAAATCTCATAAATCTGCACATTTTTTTCTTGTAGATTTGCCATTTTAATCTCGTAAACCTTTTTTACCATTCATTTGAGATTTTTTTCTCACAAATTTGTAACTTTTTTTTTTTACCATTAATTTGAGATTTTTTTCTCATGAATATGTAACTTTTTTCTCTAAATATGACCCCCCTCCCCCGGGTCCGTATGTTTTTTTACACATTCTGGCAGTATGTAATATCCTCCAATATTCTCTAGGGTTGAAATTTGGAATTTTGTGAGTGTCCTATTTAGGGTTAAAGAATGTAAAAAACATGTTCTAGTAGAAACCCAAAACCATTTAAACCTGAAAATGAACCTGATAGGTCCCCTTTAAAACTCCAAGCTGTCGTATCTGACATTAGTCCTAACTAAAAACTGTTCCTATTGTTTGTTTAAAACTAGTGCAATAAAAATACAGATGTTTTCCCTAACATGATGAATAAACGTGATTATTAATCGTGATTATAATATTGATCAAAATAATGGTGCAGCCCTAAATCCACCTCTAATATAAGGAGATGTATCTCAGAGGTTCAGTGACAGATTCAGGCTTCAGACGGCCAACTTCTTCCTCCACTAGAAGTCTTTTAGTGACGCTGAATGATGGTGATTGTGATGAGATAATAACTGCAGATCTGTCTCTGTCTCTTCTCTTCTACTGGCTCTCTCTCTCTGTCTCTCTGTCTCTCTCTCTCTCTCTCTCTCTCTCTCTCTCTCTCTCTCTCTCTCTCTCTCTTTCTTGCTGTCACTTTCTCATCAATAGACACTTTGTTCTGTCTCTCTGTAGAATCCAAGAAGTGAGTTGTTTCTGCCAACAACAGGCAGAAGTCCCACTGAGAAACACACAAACACACACACATTTAAGCAGCCAGAGACAGACAGACGGCCCACTCTGTCTGTCTGTGACCTTTGACCCTTTGTTCCCAGAGAGGGAGCAGGTCAGCCTGTGTGATCTGTGACATAACAAGTCGCTGCAGCAGGAGATAATCTAAATGTGTTAGAAGGTCAGCCAGCTGTGATAATTAGGATCAAATGGAGCTGGGGTCAGTTTCTGGTTCTGAAGTCATCACACGACTAGAAAGGGACATGAACAACATGAACAACACTAACAACATGAACAACATGAACAACATGGACAACATGAACAACATGGAGAGGTAAAGGAAACATCCTGCTGCTTTCAGAGCTCCTCATGAACAGGCTGGTTATCTCACTGACTGGTGATGAGCAGCTTCATTAGAAGGTCCTATATTATTTACATTACAGAACATGTCAGCACAACATTTACACGCTCTGAGACGGATTGTTAGAAAGTCTGTTGTTGTTGTTTTCAGGTTTAAATCAGAGTAAGTGTTCACCCTGAGTTTCCTCTCTCTGCAGACACTACAGCACATCATACTTCACTATTGTATTGATGTATTTCTTTCTTTTCCATCTATTTCATTTCATTTCTCCTTCATTTCTCCTTTATTTATTTCTCGAGGAATCATTGAGGGCATCCCCTCATTAACAATGATGTCGAGAGTTCAGAGAAAAACACAAAACTGCACAGGCAAAACACATGAAAAAACATCAAAACAGTTGTTGATGTTGCAGGTCGATGCAGCAGAAAAACTGAAAGCAGTTTTTCCAGATTCAGTATTTGTCTGAGGAACATTGAGCTTTTATTGTAATGATCATTTTGTTTCTAGGAGCAACCCTTTAAAAGTATTTACCGCTCTAGGAAGTTTTCATATGTTATTGTTTTACTTTACAAACAAATTTGTTTGTTTATTTTTATTTATTTATTGGATGGACATACACAATGTGCTTCCTTTAGTTTTTTACTGATTATTGTCCTGTATTTTCAGGCTTTAATAAGGTGGACTTGCATTCTCAGCGTATTATCCTATATCCTTTATTGCTGTCATTATTGTTTTTTTGCAGAGCGATTTGGACTGTTTGTTTGTCTCCTCGGTGAACGTTTTGCAACAACACTTACTCCTAAATAATTGAACCTTCATTTGGAAGTATAATTCATTCACATGAGAAAAAAAATATTTGCCCTTTTTTCTGAATTAATGAGATAATTATCTCAGAATTCTCACAAAAGTTTTAATGAGGGAAAACAATCTGCTCTGGTTTTTCTGGATTAATGAGATAATTCTCTCATTAATTCAGAAAAACTGTTTTTCTTCCCCAAACTGAATTAATTATGCTTCTCTACCTTCCAGACAGGCCGGCAGTATTTATACTGTAATTATTATGTGTCTTCTATGAGTTTGCTGCAGCAGTAATGGTTTACGTTTGTCTTATTAAACGGGGAATACTAATGCAAACATGCATTTTGTATTTTAACATTTGTAATTCATGATGATCACTTTCTTGAGATCTGTTGAGCCTTTTTTAAATTCAGTTAAATGTATTAAACGTTATTTATAGTGCTGAATTATAACAGAAATCATCTTGACACTTGCAGGTCAGAACTTTAGCCTACTCTTTATGTTTTTAAATGATTAAAAGCCAGATTTTTCTTTGATTCAGTGTTGGGAAAACAAAAATACTGTCATACTTTTTATAGGCACCGTAAATTCAATCTTATTTGGCCAAACCAATAAAGTATTAATACTGTTCATTACCACGTAAAAATAAATCTAAAGTCTTATTTCTGTGAATCAGAAATGTTTCAGTGTCTGATCCCAGAGAGACTTTAGACCTCATATCTGCTTTGACTGACCTGTTGATTGAATAACAAACATCTGATAAAAGTTATTGATCGACACTGTCAGAGCTTCTTTTCTATCCGGTGAATTAATCAGTGAGGAGGATCCCTGAAGAGATATTTAATATGTTACACATCCACAGACGCTACTGTACAACTCATAAATAATAAAAATATAAATCCTGGGTAGTATAAATAAAAAAGCAAACTGCAGAAAAGGTGTTTAGTCTAAAAACCAGATCAAACAGTAAATCTGAGGGAAATGATCTTGCTGCATGGACAGATAATTTACCTTGACAAGATTTCTTAAATTAAAATTACTAAATCTAGAAATAAGCATGTTGAACACTTAAAATGAGAAATTAACTCTTAAAACCAGATAAATTAAAGCTGCCAGCAGTGATGAACTGGCCCGAGCAGAGTGATTATTTGGTTCTTACCAAGATAAAAAAAAAAAAAAGGTTTTGTCTTTTTGTGCCTTTTTTGGGTAATTTTACCCATTTTGTGTCCTTTTTTTGTTGTTGTTGTCTTTTTGTGGTCATTTTTACGTCTTTTGGTTCTTTTTTTGTGCCTTTTTTTGTCTTTTGTCTTTTTTGAGTCTTTTTTTCTTCTTTTGGTCACAAAATGACCAAAAAAGACAAAAAATATACAAAAGAGATAAATTAAAGCTGCCAGCAGTGATGAACTGGCCCGAGCAGAGTGACCTGATGATTATTTGGTTCTTACCAAGATAAAAAAAAACCCCAACAAAACATAATTTATCTGGTTTTAAGAGTTAATTCCTTATTCTAAGTGTTCAACATGCTTATTTCTAGATTTAATAATCTTAATTTAAGAAATCTTGTCAAGGTAAATTATCTGTCCATGCAGCAAGATCATTTCCCCAAGATTTACTGTTTTATCTGGTTTTTAGACCTTTTAATGAGTGCAGGTGGATGTGGAGCAACAGTGAGGCCAGTAAGAGGTTAAAAGGAGGAGGAGGTCTGGTTCTGGGTCAGACCCTCTTCACACCCTGATAGGTCTCCGCCTGGTGGTCTGCTCTCTGCGGGTCTTTATCCTGCAGCTGGACCGCTGCTGGTCTCCGCCTCCAACAGGCTCACTGTGATTCAGTCCGCCTCACTAAGCGGACTACATGGACCAGTAGAGACTGTCGGCATGGATCAGTCCGCTGCTCCTCTCTCCGTCTGACAGATAGACAGACAGACAGGCTGCTCCTGCAGGAGGACCAGCTGGAGGAGGAGTGGAGGTCGATGCGTAAAAGGTAAAAAACAAACTTGAGACCAGACACAGAGTTTAGCGGACTTTATCTCAGCTTTACACCAGTTTACACGAGTTTCTTTGCTGATTGTTTCTGCTCTGAAGTTGAACCGACCTCAGCTTCTCCGGTGAAACAGTTTAAAAAGCGGATAAATCATGAAAACCGTACGTCATACTTTATGTTCACAGTTTATACGTCGACACAGATTTAATGCATGGATATTAAATCTGCTGCTGAGGACATCATGTTCTCTAAATATGTCTCATAATAACCAGGATCATGCATCGATGTGAGCAAAGCGCTCTGTGCACTTGTTGTCCAGTTCCTGCTGTGTTTTACACTGTTACTGGTGTGTGTGCGCGTGTGTGTGTGTGAGTGTGTGTGTGTGTGCGCGCGCGCGCATCACATAACTTTAGTAAGTGTTAAGATAAATAAAGTATCCATTTAAGGGGGTCCTATCTGCTCTGTGGACCAGGGATCCCTTCTAACTTGTTGTATCTTAAAAGGACAGTTCACCCCAAAATCAATATTGATATTAATATATTTAATAGAAATGCTATTTTCTTTATTAATCCTTTGGGATAATTCCTTCAAGGAAATTCAAGTTCCAGTAGCATACAAACAAAAAACGATACACTATTAAAGTAAATAAGTGAAAAAAGATCAGATAGGCCTAAATAAATGTAGCCTAGAGAACTATATGGAGGATGGATATAGATAAATAAATATAGAGGAATGTATGGCGTTGTGTTTTGTACAGTGGATGAATGACCAAATAAGAAGAAGTCTTAAATTAGCAGTTAAATAAAATATTGCACGGTTATTACAGAAGAAAAGGAAGAAGATGAGTGTCCAGATTATTATTGTGCAGTGAGTGACTCTTTCTTTCTGCTAGCCTGTTCCTTCATGATATTCTTACATCGGTCTTGATTTTTGTAAACAGCAAACTGAGAAGAGTTGAATTCTCGGTGTTAAACTAGACATACACTAGTAGAGTTAATTATACTCTGGATAGAGTTAATCTATTATAATTAACTCTCAGTCCATAAATAGTTGTTGTCAGAACCGACTGTAAAAAGGAAGCGTCACTAAATCAAACCTGTTAGTGTAAATGTTTAAATATTAACTCCGGACTCTAAACTCTGATCCTGTATTTACACCTCAGAGCTACATCTCAACTTTTAACGGTTACACTCTTCAGTAAGTACATGAAGTGTCTGATAGTATTGTATTTTAATATTAATATTACTCTTCGGGCACCCGGTCGTTTTGCAGTGATGAGCCACGGTAACTTTACTCTGTTACTAACAACACCTGCTAATAGCTTAATGAGCTAGCGGTTAGCATGCATGCTAGTGTCACTGTAACATAAAAAGTGAGTAACGGCAGTAAACTGTAAGTTTGGCTTGATGTTTTGGCTGAGTGAGACCATATACAGTCTATGTGAGAACAGTAATGCACCTTGTAACAATAGATAGATAAACCATGATAGTGCTGCGTTCGATTGCACTGGGATCCGAGCAGCCTGAGTAGGTCGGAAATACATAACATTTAGTCTGTTATGTCTCGTTTAATTAGCATTTGTGTTACTAAAAGTGTAGGATTACTTTGTAGTGGTATTTGCACTCCCACTCTGTTAATTAAAGATTTTGTGTGAGCGTAGTAGGGCAAAAAAGCACAGTACAAGTGTAAAAAATATTATAGTTTGTCCCATATTTAAACTACATTAGTCTATAAGGTGTAACACTCCAAACAACCATCAACTTGCTGTGGCCGGCCATGTTTTCCGAGGTTGAGCAATGAAACGCATTTACCTCGGAAGTCGGAATTTCCAACTCGGATCTTTCCGAGTTCCGAGGGCAATCGGACGCAGCATAACCACCCGAACACCTGCTTAGTGCTTAATTGCTTAATGAGCTAGCGGTTAGCATGCATGCTAGTCTCACTGTAACATAAAAAGTGAGTAACGGCAGTAAAAGGTAAGTTTGGCTTGATGTTTTGGCTGAGTGAGACCATATACAGTCTATGTGTGAGACCAGTAATGCACTTTGTAACCATTGATATAAAACGTGATAAGATGATGCTATGGTTCGGAGTTGCTAGCTAGCGTGCTAAAGTGGTGCTAACGCTAGCTAGCCCTTTGTCCAAAGTCATTTCTACATTTTTTTGTTGTTGTGAAAATAACACAGCTCTTGGTGAAATATAATATAATTTGTTGTCAGTAACAAACACACACTGTGAAATATGGGTTTTGGACAGACCGCTCATGTTACCGTTAAAACAGCACCATGTCTTTTTACTGGCTCACAACGAAATATTATTATTTTGAGAGGGAGTTATATTTCTAAGTGTGACATGAAATATTTCATTCTGTGTGTAATGGATCTATATACTTTGTTATTTCACCTTTTTGAATAGAATTACTGACATAAATAAATTTTCTATCATATTCTAATTTATTGAGATGCACCTGTAGTTTATTGGCAATAACACAAGTTCTATTGATGTCTACCTATATTTCACTTACTAATTTTTAGTCCTGTGAACAGTGTTGATGCTAAAAAATGGCGAATGTGAGTTATCACTGTGTGCATAAAGAGTCCTAAAGAGAACCCAGCTGTCAAACAGTGATAGACTTGTTCCAAGTTTAAACGTTGACAGTGGTTGCAGCAATACAAGTTGCAGCAGTAAGTTGCAGGCGTCTGTCACTTTAAATCAAATACTGTGTGGAAATGCACACAGCTCAGAGTGTTTGATTTGCTCTTGACTTTGTTCATATCTCTGTTGACATCGACAGCTTGTCTGGAGTTTGTGAACATTTGCTGATGTGAAAGTCAAAGTAGACGAATGATTCACAGAGCCAAGATTTACTTCTGTAACAATAGGAACATATGTACCTAAAATGTATGTAAATACGTTGTGAATGATCCTCTGGGGTAGGATGGCCTGCTCTGGACACTCCAAGGGTCAAAAGTCATTGCTATACTTTCATTTATAGTCAGGGTTCGTACCGGTGCTTGAAATCCTTGAAAATTCTTGGATTTTAATGTTGAATTTCAAGGTTTGAAAAATGCTTGGATTTTGGATTTAGTGCTTGTAAATGCTTGAAATTCTTACTGTATTTCTCTTGCAATCTGACTTTAGATAACCACATTTTCAATGGAAAAAATATATAAACTTAACAGTCTATAGCCTATAATCTGAAATGAAGACCGCCTGCGTCTTCTTGTTTCTGAGATGTTTCGTGTTGCTCTACCCTGTATCTTCTTTCTGAAGGGAGTTTCTCTAGTTCCTAGTGGACGTGAGGGCTCCTGAAGTATTTCTGGTCTTTCCTCCTAGTTTGGGTCGTGTTTAGTTCCACCAGCTTCTGGTTGATGGTTTTTGTGAGCTTATTTTGCTCCTAGCTCCTAGATTCCCATACCAGCATGTTTTATGAGATTAGTAAACTACTTTTAGTTGTTAAAAGTGTAACACCATTGCAATATTGGGACTGCTGCCTTCATACATTTGCACCTTAATGACTGTGAGAAATGCTGGATCTTCTTCTCTTGGTTCACCAGATCACTTGTTGCTTTCTGTCCCTTCGTTTGTTTCCTCTGCACCTTCTGCTGGAATCTGCTGCAGAAAGACTGGGAACTAACTGACTTCATTTCTTTGAGCACTTTTAAATCCAAACTGAGAGTTATTGAGGCCGATTGTTTCTAATAACGTGTTTAAGGTCTGAGTCTGATGTAAATATGTAACTGCATTTAGTGTTTGCTGCCTGTGTGGTGGTGACGGGACCAGACTCAGGTCCCTGTTGGAGGGTTTTATAATACATCTGCTGTATGTATATATATATATATATATATATATATATATAGGGTGTCGTACCATGTACAGTCTGTGAAGCCCTTTGAGGCAAATCTGTGATTTGTGATTTTGGGCTATATAAATAAAATTGATTTGATTTGATTTATATATATATATATATATATATATATATATATATATATCAGCTGGTTGACAGGACGTGTATGTGGTGTTATGAACAAGCAGCTCAGCGTGTGTTGAGAGAAAGAAAGAAAGAGGCAACCAGTGGATCTACTGGTGCCACTTTCTCATTACCACTTCTATTATTCTATTACAATGTCCTCATTATATACATTATATAAAAACATTTATTAACGTAATGTATTGCATATTATAATTGTACTTTGGCAGAACATGTTCTATGGTACACTGTAAAAAATGTCTGTAGATTTTAGGGTGAAAAACTGCTAAACCATGACAGTAAAAGACATAAAATGATAAATGAGTTAATTCAGTTTCAGTAACAAAGAAACACTGTAAATGTTTATGTCAGACAAAACAGGATTTTTTACAGTTTTATTTTTTTAAATACATTACTCCACTGTAAAATACTCTGGCACCATGTTTGTTACAAAAATATACTGTAATATATATACAAGACATCATTTTTGCATTTATTTCTTGTAAAAATACTTTTCCTCACTGTTAAATGTACTAAACACCATATCTCTAACAGAAATATACTGTAATATTTAATGGTAAAATCTTTAATTTATGCAGCATTTATAAAGTATTTTCTTGTCAATTATATGGCAGAACAGCGTTTCATTTGATGGAAAAACTTTTTATTTATACGGTAAAATATGGAATAAAATGTCAATCTTAAACGTGAAATCAACAGTGTTAATATCATTTTACCGTAATATTAGAATAAGTTGCACCGTATTTACTACGGTAAAGTTCTGGCAACCACAGCTGCTGATTTTTACCATAAAAACAACAGGTTTTTTTTTTTTTACAGTGCAAGAAAGAATGAGATTAATTGATAAACTAAACTTTAATTCAAACCTCAAAGCTCAAATAAGAAGACCCTTCCTCTCCTCTCTTGGCCCTGTGGTTTCTGTATGGGAGAAATCTTTAACAGTGTTCCTATTTATAGCTTCTCACATTCAGAAACAAACTGTTAAAACAGTGTGTGTACGGAGAAACAGCTACAGTAAAAGTGTTAAAGCATTTCTCCACCTGCACAATGACTGCTGTTGTTACTGTGAACTGCAGAAACAGCAACAAGAGCATCACTCACACATTGATCCACAGATGCTACTGCACATCTTATATATAAATCCTGGGAATTAAAAAATAAAACAGCACACTGCAAAAAAGGTGTCTAAAAACCAGATAAAACAGTAAATCTGAGGGAAATGATCTTGCTGCATGGACAGATAATTTACCTTGACAAGATTTCTTAAATTAAGATTATTAAATCTAGAAATAAGCATGTTGAACACTTAAAATAATAAATCAAAACAGGGAAAAGGTACTCTACTACTAAAACAGAGTTAACAGACTTTTAAGAGTTATTTTTTTATTTTAAATGTTCAACATGCTTATTTCTAGATTTAATAATCTTAATGTAAGAAATATTGTCAAGTCACATTCAGAAACAAACTGTTTAAACAGTGTGTGACAGAAAACCAGCTGCAGTAAAAGTGTTTCTCCACCAGCTCAATGACTGCTGCTGTTACTGTGAAAGGCCTGAAACTGCAGTTTACTCAGAGAAACAGCAACAAGAGCAACAAGAGCATCACTTCTCTAAGCTGTTTTCACTTTCTCTCTCTCTCTCTGAATGAGACCAATCTGAATGCGTCTCATGTCTGAGTCTAGTTTCCGACAGCTCTCTCCTCTCAGCTGTGGGAAAACCCTGAAACCTCCACAGGAAATGTCAGTTGATGAAACAGAAACACTGCTGCTGCAAGTAAAGCAGCTTCATACATGGAGTTAAATTAGTTTGTTGGTGCTGATTATTGTTCTGTATTTCAGGCTTTAATCAGGCTGATCTGCTAGAGCATTCTCAACTTATTATCTCGTAACCTTTATTATTTTTATTGAAGCAGTGTTTTTAATAAGCGTCTGCATCCTGTTAAAGTGACTGCTTGAGGTTATGGTGGTTTTCTGTTATTGGTACATGAGTTCTAGAGAATATGAAGGTTTTGTGGGCTGAGCTTTTTCCTGTTGAGCCTTCACTTTGGTTTAGCTTTGGATTTCCTGCGTAAAAATACTTTTTAAAACCACTTTGATTGCCCTATATTTAATTTTAGTCCATTAAATCAGTGGTTCTCAACCTTTTTCAGTGATGTTCCCCTTATAAAATATTTTTCCTAACCAGGGCAAAGAGTTAAAAACAGAGCGATGGGCCATCAGTGTCTGATTTATTAAACTATGGAACTGAACTAAACACATACAAAATTCAAATGTTAGTAATCCATGACTAAATTTATTGCAAATATTTTTAATAACTAAAATGTAGTGATTCAAACTTATGTAGTAAAAGCAGTGACTATATAACCATTTAAAACTATAAAATGAACCAATTAAAACTCCATAAATGTGCAAAACACTGCTCATTTAAAGTGGTCTCTTGAACTATTTAGAAAAAAAAAGAAATAATTAACTTCATTGTAAATAAAGATTAATGCACATAAAAATAATTACCAACATAACTTTTCCTCTTTTGGGATCATAGTAAAGATCTGTTCTCAAAAAGAAATCATTCACTTAATTTAAAATAAAAGCAGAAATTGCTAAAAAAAATATCTTTTTATGAATCAGAAAGAAGACTAACATCTTAACATTACAAACACTGAATGTTTCATTGTTGCACTGAACTGTTACAGTGTAACAGAAATCAATGACACTTTAATGCACAATAATGCATTTGCCACAATATTATAGTAAAAAACAATTTTAAAAGGTTTTAACCATAGAAGAAATAAATTCATTCATTCAACACTTTGTCTGCAGACGCAGCAGTTCATAATGTGAGTTAATGAGTTTTTAATAAGACGTTTCAGCTGTGGAGATGATTTGTGATCATGGATCTTATGATTGGCTCAGAAACACCCTCAGATGGGAGAAGATTAGTAGATCTTCTGGACATCCAAAGGCAAAACAGAGAGGATTTTCAGTTTTATTGTCAAAGTTTGAGACTTATTTCTAAGCTCTGACAACATTAAATGATGTGTTAGCAGTCTGAGAGCCTGACTTCTGTAAAGGATGAAGTTAAGAACATCTAGTAAACCAGAAGAAGAGGCTGATGATGATGATGATGATGATGTTGTTGGGGCAGCCAGATGGAAACCTGCAGCTCATAAACACATAACTCATATTAACAACAGTAAATGTGAGAGGCAGCATAAACTGTTATCACTTCATTAACTACCAACATTTAATGCCTCTTAATTGCAGTCATCAAACTGGAATCTAATGGAACCAATCAGACAAATGTTGCTGTCATGTAGCTTCAAACGTATCTAATCTGATTCCTTTTTGCCTTGTTTTGACTCGGGACCTCTCTTCTAGTTGGCGGTTAAACTCTCTTCTGGTGGGCGAGCTCTCTGATAGTTGGCAAACTTAATTGAACAACTCATTGCTCATTGCCATCAAACCTTTTTGCCTCATTTTGTGAAGCCAGTGCAGCATGCAGCATGGAGCTGGCCAAGGGCTGAATTAATATGTCGAGGCAAAAAGGAATCAAATATATCAAGAAATTCAAAACATGCTTATAAAACCTTCATTTTTTCATCATAAGGAAGCTTGCCTGGTTTTTTGTTATTGGGGGTAGAAAAACAGACAGACATGGATGTAAAGTGCAGCTCGGCTTGGTTGCTGAGAGCTATCTCTAATTCTCGTCCTTCTCGTCAAATTTCTTAATAAAAGATAAAAAACATTCTGATCAATGGCAGCATAACAAGTGGTTCCCCTCAGATAAAATCACTTCTAAAAGCAAACCAATCATTGACATCAGGAATCAGTTGATTCTGTGTCTGGACTCTCTGATCAGTTGTGACTGTTGATGTTCTTTAGCAGAGCTCAGCCTGTTTCCATAGTGTAACTGGGTTATTTTTAGAAGGCAGGGTGTCTAAATAAGAGATGAAAGCTGGTTTTTGATCAGAACAGCTCGTCTCTATAGATGAAGGAGGAGCAGATCCTTCTGTGAGGAGAACTTTGGGACGTTGGCTCTCATTAACAGGGTTTCACATCACAGTGAGATTAGATTAGATTAGATAAGGCATGACTTTATTTATCCCACAGTGGGGAAAATTAGTCCTCACTGCAGCTCATTTACAGACACATAGATATAGAAAACAGAATATAGATTATAGAGTACAACATTTAAAAAGCTGTGTGTTAAAACTTGTATATGAAGCCTCATTATAATTTGCGGTGAAGCCTTGAGGGAAACTCTTTCAGTGTGTTTCTGTAGCTCTGTAGCTGTTAATGGAGCTTGTACACTGAAAAAAATATTTTTTGGCCCTGTAATTATTATTTCAATCATCTATATAAATTCTACAAAGAAATACGAATTCAGTGCTTTTACTTTAAAATATCAGTTTTTCATGTGGTTCATTACTTAGTGATTGTTTGTTATTATGTGTCCTCAGTTTTAATGTAAATTGAATCATTCATTCCAAGTAATATTCACTAAATCAGTTCATTGGCTTCATTAGTTGATATTTACAAGTAAAATTTAATGAATCTGCAATTTAAAAAATATGCAAATAAGTGGTTCTATTAAATAAATATTACTTAGAAACAAACTGAGTAAAGATTACAAACACTTTCTGTGTTCTTTTCAGTAAATGTCACTCCAATTATTTTCAGTGTATTTAAGTAATAAGAAACTGAGTCATCTGTTGTGATTCATGATGAATGAACGGTGCATTCAGATTCTACTAGTGTGATACAGTAGAACGTTTCAGGAAAAGGAAAATGTGAGAAGGAGAGAAGCCTGTGACATGAGCAGGTTTATAATCTGCTCCATGTAATATTCTCCACCACTCCAATAATGTACAGGTTATTATTATTGTAACCCTGCTGTGTTTCATGACACACTGCTCCCTGCATGATGGGGAGAAGTTGTTTAGTATGGATCCCACATCACAGCTATAGCCTCCGAGAAACACATTACACAGCAGCAGAGTATTAATATTTAATATCAAAGTATTATTTCATCTTATTTGTCTGCTCTTTTTTATTTTTTTCACCTCCTCTGTTTTACATTTCACACATTTCACAGATTTTCTTACATTGTTTCCATTCATGTGTCATTTAATTGTCAAAGTAACAAATACCTCAAAATACATAATGTAATTAACATAATTAATGTGAATAGTAACAGTAAAAAACAAATTTCAAAGTGTTACAACAACAGTTACATTTTCCAAATGTAACTGTTGTGTTTACAAACATTTAGTACCTGCTCCGTCTTTCTGCATCTGGTTTCAGAATACACTTATCTGCCAAGGAGCAGACACAATGAATAAGTAAAGATGCATTTTCTATCTATCTATAAAACAACATTTTTGAATTCATTTTTCTAAATATGATTATGTAGGACGTGTTGCAGCATTGCTCTGTGTCTGATTGGACGCCTTTTAGGGGAGCTCCGCCCCCTTTTAGGGGAACCCCGCCCCATTGTGTGATAGGCCTACACCTGGTCATTAACACAGTTCACTCTGGATTTACACCCTGACTCATCTCATCTGGAAGTGTTTTATGGAGTTGCAGACGTTGTAGTGCAAAGAGGCAGTTTAAAAGTACTTAAAACAAGGTGCATTAACTGTTAGCATCCGAAAGAGTTTGGTGTTAACTTTAGTTTGGGGTGTTTTTGATGAAGCTACTTCCAGAGATGGGCCGTAGTGGCTGAAAGCTGCTTCACCTTGATGCTCTATTATATGTTTTGCCCTCACACTAAATGCATCAGTCTAATCAGAGCTTTCTGCTCTATGTATTTCCACCAGTGTTAGTTTAACATCAGTGTTGGTTTAATCAGCAGCAGCGTGCCTCTCTAATCTGCTGGTGCTCTGTGACTTTGTGCTGACAGCGACACGCTGCTAAGAATAGAGAGGCAGAACTACAGAGCTGAACGCTGGTCCTCAGTAACCATGGTGGAAGGAGATCACGTGGTCAGAGTCTGATCAGGTCTTCACAGTGATGGAGAACCTGATCAGTCTCAGCTGGACCAGCAGAGCTTCTCCTGCTGGTCCATCTGGTGTCTGCTAACGTTCTCTATCAGAGAGCTCCAGGCGCTAAGACACAAGATAACTAGACCGTTAGACTGTTAGACCGTCAGGTTCCGTCCTGCTGTTAGCTCTGTGTTTTACTGTTATTCGGCTGAATACAGGTGTATCAACACTCTGCCCAGCTAGAGAGCACTGTTCCACAGTGTTCCACAGTGTCTCACAGTGTTCCACAGTGTTTCACCGTGTTCCACGGTGTTTCACGGTGTTTCACCGCGTTTCACCGCGTTTCACCGCGTTCCACAGTGTTTCACCGTGTTCACGCCGTTTCACATCGTTCCACGGCGTTCCACAGCGTTTCACAGTGTTTCCCTTCTCTAATATATGACCAATCTAAAAATATCAACACATAAATCATGGCAGCGGCTTGAAACAACATGTTTTTAATCTAAACTCTCCTGGATGCTCCACCATGACATCACCATGTCACCTGACTGACTGAACGACCTGAGGCTACTACAACGTGTCAGACTGTAACAGGAAACGTTGTAATAATTAATGCATGATGTTTCCCACCTTCACACTCGGCTGCTCCCTCAGTCAGTCTGCAGGTTGAGTCTTTGTGCATTTGCTCAGTGCATCTTTATATAAATAAACATGCATAAATCATTCTACACCTCATGATAAATATGAGTTCAACATGATTTAATAATGCCAGCGGAGCAGAAAAATAGATCAATACCATCTATTATTTACCTGCTCAGTCTTTATTATTGATACATACGAGTGCATCATTAGTAATGACACAGTTTCATCTTTTTAGTAGAACAGTACAGTATGGTGGAAATGTTGTTGCAGGTTGTTTCCTTTTGGCAAAAACATTCATTTTAGAATCAAATTATAGCATTTTTGAGGTTTGTTTTTTTTAAATGGAGTATGAGGATCTTATCGATAGTCAATGTTAGGGACAGACGTTTAGAAGAAACTCATAAACACAATTATGTATAATCTTAACAAGCAACTAATCGATTAATTGTTTAAATAATCAACAGATTAATCCATAATGAAAACAATCATTAGTTGCAGCCCTACCCACAAACACAATTATGTATAATGTTAACGATCAATTAATCGATTAATTGCTATGTTTATATACATAATCCAGTATGTATAAAAACATGCATACATTGGCAAAATAAAAGATATATATATATATATATACAGGACTATGCGAAAGCCTGTTTTGATAACGGATGCTTCTATTTTGAAAGGACTAAAACAGACTTCCTGTGGATGGTAAAACTAACTCAGTGAGATTAAACTGGAAAGAAAACATCAACAATGTTTTATGTTTTTAGCCCGGAAGAGTCATGAGGTTAGTTTTCACATTAACTCAGTAATTCATGCCAATATTAAAAAGAAAACACACCTTTTCCTCAGTAAGAACCAAGAATAGTGAGTTAGCTCAGTGAAGTGCTCCGTGTTCTGCCTTCACCGCTGACCTTTAACAGTCCGATTGCTTTCAGTCAAATATTTGCAGAATAATCCGTGGTGGGGACGTCCACATGGAAACCTCAGTATTTGACTGGCTATCTCTATTATACTGATAGCACTGTTTGAATATGCAGCTTTATCTACAGTGCCTCAAAAAGAGTGATAGAGGCTAAATCTATTCAGAACAGTTGATCTGATCTGAAGTAGATGGTTCTAGTTGGATAAATAAGGAGCCATCTCTTAATGACCTGCGTTCTGTCTGTTGGTGAACAAGTTCTACCTCTGCCAGTTCCAGAAGAACTAAACACTCTCAGTCCTTCTTATTTCATTGATCCTGTGATGCTCCATGGAGAGGTTGACGGCTGCAGGTTAAGGTCAGTGTTGAGTGTTGGTGCTCGTTGACCTCTGACCTTTGACCCAACCGATCAGGCTCCCCTGATGAACTCAGGGGGGTCGCTGCTGGTCCATGGTTTAACAACATCCTGCTTTTTAAATCGAAACTTTTTATTGTAGATTTAAACCTTCTATGATCTAACTAGAACAAACTACACAACTTTAGCTCTGAGTTTCCACTCGTCGATAGGGTTATATATATATATATATATATATATGAGGCGATCAACGACAATCCCCACAACGACCGGGGTCTGGCTGAACCCCGTTAGCTTAGCCGATAACGGGGCTAGTTGGTAGATCAGGCTTTGGCCAAATCCTGTCGGAAGCAAGGCTAAAACCTCCTTTTTGGTGGTGATAAAGGAGTGTAAAGCCAAAGGTCGTTCTTCTTTTAAAACAAACTTTGTCTCTAAACTATCTAGAACACTGTCTACAGCTAGATCCAAAGAGAGCTTGGCGTCTGCTACAGACATGTTGGATCCGTAAGAAAACTACAAGCTTCCGTCTGTCCAATAGTACACGTCATCGTCTCGCCGTCCCTCCCCGTTCTCTGATTGGATCCCTAAAACAGGGCTAAGAATCGGACATGGACACCATGCTGCCTTGCAGTTCCAAACCAAATAAAGCGTGCAAGGCATCATGGGTAAACCAGACTAAACTTCTTTGAGCCTGCTGTTAAAATCACTTGTATGTAATGTAGCTCTTAGTCCTGATCTGTATCAATGTTCTAACTAGAACGTACTACACAACTTTAGTTTGGGTTGGGTATCGTTTGGATTCCAGTTTCGTTTCCGATACTACTTATTGATTCCAGTTCTGAATGGTTCTAGATGTAGATGTTGTGGTGCTGTCAGAGATGAGCTGTTCTCCTGCTGCTGTAGCCGTCTGCTCTCAGGTTGGACCTGTTGGACCTGTTGGACCTGTTGGACCTGTTGGACCTGTCTGGTCTTCTGCATGTCTTGGTTGTAACGAGTGATTATATGAGTTCCTGTTGACGTTCTATCATCTAGAACCAGTCTGTTCATTCTCCTCTGACCTCTGGCCTCTGGCATCAACAGGCATCAAGCCTCTCTGGATATTTCCTGTTTCAGACCGTTCTCTGTAAACCCTGGAGATGGTTGTGTGTTAGAATCCCAGTAGATCAGCAGTTTGTGAAATAACAACAACCATGCCACGTTCAAAGTCCCTTAAATCACCTTTCTCCCTCATTCTGATGCTTGATTTGAACTTCAGCAGCTCGTCTTGTGATTGGCTGGTTAGATATTTGGTTAACGAGTACTGTTAAAGTGGCCCGTGAGTGTAAATAAACTTTTACTCAATTCATATTAAAAAAGAAAATTAACATTTTAAAAATGGACTTGAAACATAAATGTGACACTGTGAAAGCTCCTATGATTGAACTTTAACTGGCTTTCTCAGCTTGTCCACATATCAGATATAAATAAAGTTATTACTGTAAATAAAATGTGTGTTTTCAATAAATAGATGGACTCCAGAGGGTTAAATACCGTTTTTTTATTGTTCCAATGTGAGAACCATCATCACTGGCAGTCAAAATCATGTTGATTGATCATTTTGTCTTATCGCCCAGGCCTACTGCAGCCACTAGAGAGCACTGCTAGCTACAAACTTAAATATGGATAATAATTAGCTGCTGTATAAACCAGTGATTCCCACCTGGGGGGGCCCGACCCCCCCAGGGGGGCACCAAAGACCCCTCTTGATTTTAAGGTTGTAATAAATCTAATGGGTTAAATATATACATATATACCTATAAATTTGAAGAAAAAAGTGAATCTACAAGCTCACAACAGATGAAAGGCTTCATGCAAGTAAAGTAAGTAGGTAAGCAAGTAAGTAATTTAGCATATAAGTGTGAATTTAACCTCTTAAAACCAAAAGTCCACACAAACTTGGTGTCCTGTGAAAGCAGAAACTAGAGAAATGGTTGTGAATATAAACAACACATGGTGGTTTTTGGTGGAGGAAAGTCTCTGTTCTGCCCGTTTTCTTACAATCCTGTAGGTTAAATTTACATCATATGACACTCTAACAGCAGACATCAATGAAAGTCATTTCTTTTTCTTTTCCTCCTATTTCAGCAGATCTTAAAATCTATTTCTAACGTCCAAGTTTGGGAATGCAAGATATGAGTTTTATAATCACTTAAGCTGCTTGGCTGGCTGCTCCTTTAAACACTCTGCCAGAAACTAAGAGTCTTTTTCTCTCTTGTCCTCTCACTATCTGTTCTAGCTGTAGCTGTAGCTGTAACTCTGTAGTGGTGAAATCCCACTAGCATTAAGCCGGTTGGATGACCTCTAGATCTGCCTTTTTCTCACTTGTCCCACTTAAGAAAAGGCTTTTTCATGCTCTCGCTCCCTCCAGGCTAGATTATTGCACGGTTTTGTTCGTGTCTGAGTCAGAGCAGGAACAAAGCTTAGATTTACAGTTCACACAGTGTTCGTTCAGACTCCAAATCAGTCACAGCAGTCCGCTTTCTGCTCTTTAAAATCTACACCAGCACTTCTCTAATTCATTATTCATCCTGTTAGACCTCTTTAGAATGGGAACATCCTGACTAAACCTTTAGGACATGTCCACTTACCTTAGATAAACCTTATAGATACTGTGTTTAAAACTGCCTATTCCCTCTGGTGACCCTGAGTTACCCTGTCCAATCTATTGTATTGTTATTAATTCTGTGTATTTTATTGTATCTTTTTAGTACGTGTCCTTGAGTGCCAAGAAAGGCGCCTCCAAATAAAATGTATTATTATTATTATTATTTAACAGTTTAATTGGGCAATAGATTGTTATTATTAGTGGTAATAATGATAATATTCTGTGCCTCAGTACATGATCTCTCTTCTCTCTCAGTAGACACATAACGATCCTCCTGCTAGTTGTTTCTCACCTCTTCGATGCCCAGCTGAGAAACCATATGTGCACAATTATTCTGGTGATTCTGATGGTGTTGGTTGAGAAAATAAGGCAGATGGTGGTGTTTACTTTTGACTCTGTTTCTGCTGCTTTTTGGTCCGATCTCCCACTCTTCCTTTGTGATGGTTTATTTGATATTTCTTCCCTTTGCCTCACCTGCAGACAGACAGCTTTGGTTCTGGCTCTCATTCAGCACAAGTCAAGGGTTTCTCATTAAACAGGCAGTCAGCACATTGGATCCCTCAGTCAGGGTCAAACATCAGCTGAGAGGATCTTTTGTTTTCTCATTTGTACTCAGATGTTCTTGTGGATGCCCTTTAACCTTTAGACATCTATTGTCTGTTATCTCTGGCTCTCTTTATGGACAATGACTGAATGTTTTAAGGTCGGTGATACACTGAACAGCTTTTTAATGGAGGAAAGGTGTTGGGGATTGATTAACTCTGGCTGGTCTACTGTACTGTTAGGGGACCAGGATCTGTCCGTGTGTGAGTGTGTTTGTGCATCACACACGTTAAAAAGGTGTGCTGCATGGACAGATAATTTATCTTGACAATATTTCTTAAATTCAGATTATTAAATCTAGAAATAAACATGTTGAACACTTAAAATAAGAAATTAACTCTTTAAACAAGAATAAAACCAGTTAAAACCAGAATAAAACCAGGTAAAACCACATAAAACCAGAATAAAACAGTTAAAACCATAAATTATCTGTCCATGCAGCAAGATAATTTCCCTCAGATTTACTGTTTTATCTGGTTTTAAACACCTTTTTATCAGTGTGTGTGTGTGCATCCCATCATCAGTGCTGCCTGTTTCCTGTGATTGCTTCATGCTATCTACCTGTGTGTTCCTGCCTGTTTGATCTGCCTGTCTGACTGTCTGACTGTATGTGTGTGTGTTTATCATCACCCTTTAGCCTTGCCTTGTACATTGCCGTCCTATCACCTCCCTCTAACCTGTAGGCATTAAACAAGAGGAGACGCGACCCAGACGGACCTCCCCCTCCACCATGGGCACCTCCTGGTCTCCTCCTGGTCTCCTCCTGGTCACCTCCTGGTCCGACAGAGTCTCCTTCTGCTGCAGCAGCAACTTAAAAATGAGGACAAAGTGACAACAAACAACCTCTCAGCAGCCTTTTCACTACATCAGCATCAATATTCAAGGGCTCACAGTTGGTGCCTTACTCTTTAGCATTAGCATCTGAGCTAACAGCTTTGGCAGCTTGGACAGTAGAAATTGTGTAAGTGTGTGTGTGTGTGTGTAACTTGGCCTGCCAGTCTCTGGGGAGGACCAGAGGAGGAGTTGTGTTACACTCCCTGACAGACCTTATACATGTTTCATCTGCTGCTCTCTGAACAGAAGCCCCCTTTGTTATCTAATCCAGCCTGAGAGTTTACTGCCTCCAGTCTGCTCTTCAGTCAGTCAGACAGCCACCGAGCTGATTCATATCAGGCAGCAGCTGAGGAGCAGCAGGAGGACCTGGTCCGGACCAAGATATCTGCTATCAGGACTCCTCACAGACTTCTAATCCAGTGGCTGGCAGCTGGAGAGGCCTTCAGAATCAACCAGCAGCACTGAGAGGACCACTAGAGATTAACAAGGATCTAAACTAAACCAACAGGACTCAGAGGGCCTCCAGAGACTGTCAAGGATCTAAACTGTGCCTCTTCTGTCCACCTCTACACCTCAACTTTCTGTAGCTAAGAGCCCTTCAAGCTGCACAACTGCCAGTTTGCAGTTCTTGTCACAAAGCGAGTCAAAAGAAGAAGCTCTTTAGGTGTTATATTTGCACTTTTTAAACATAAACCAGCTATGGGTGACACTCTGAGACCTCCGTCGCTCCAGGTGAGCCTCCCGGTGGATGCCCCAGCGTACTCAGACGGAGGGCAGCACGCCGTGTCCGACGGTTCTATACGCTCCAGCTCCTCCACGCCGACGCTCCGCCGGAAGCGTTTTAAGATGCGGCGCATGAGGAACGTTCCCAGCGAGAGGGAGCTGGAGAAGGGCCGGCTGACCGTGGGCCAGCTGTCGGCCCGGTCCCGCTCCGGCTCCAAGGAGTACCTCCAGCTGCCCTCCATCGAGATCACGCCGTCCAGCGACGAAGACGCTCCCTCTTCATGGTCCAACTGCTCCACTCCGAGCGCCTCGCCACGACGCAAACGCTTCCTGTTGAGGAAGTGGCTGAAGGTCCGACAGAAGAAGGAGCAATGCACTGAGAGCAGGTTGGTATGGGCCCTCCATACTCCTCCTCCTCATCCTCATCTTCATCCTCCTCCTCATCCTCCTCCTCATCCTCCTCTCCCCTAATACCTCCATGCTGCTTCAGGCTACCTGCACTAATGTTGTTCCACTAACGGAGGCCGTTGTGTCGCTACAGCTGACGTGTTTTAATGGACATTTAGAGCTGTAGGTTGAGGATACACTGATAAAAAGGTGTTTAAAAACCAGATAAAACAGTAAATCTGAGGGAAATGATCTTGCTGCATGGACAGATAATTTACCTTGACAAGATTTATTAAATTAAGATTATTAAATCTAGAAATAAGCATGTTGAACACTTCAAATAAGACATTAACTCTTAAAACCAGATAAATTAAAGCTGCCAGCAGTGATGAACTGGCCCGAGCAGAGTGACCTGATGATTATTTGGTTCTTACCAAGATAAAAAAAACTTTGTCTTTTTTTGTTGTTTTTTTTTGGTAATTTTTTTGTCTTTTTATGTCTTTTTTGTGATCTTACGTCTTTTGTTTCTTTTTTGGTAATTTTACGTCTTTTTTGTGTCTTTTTTGTGTCAATTTGTGTCTTTTTTTACATCTTCTTTTGGTCACAAAATGACCAAAAAAGACAAAAAATGTAAAAACCAGATAAATGAAAGCTGCCAGCAGTGATGAACTGGCCCGGGCAGAGTGACCTGATGATTATTTGGTTCTTACCAAGATAAAAAAAACTTGAGATTTAGTGTGTGAAGTGTTAGATCATTTATCTGGTTTTAAGAGTTAATGTCTTATTTTAAGTGTTCAACATGCTTATTTCTAAATTTGATCATCTTAATTTAATAAATCTTGTCAAGGTAAATTATCTGTCCATGCAGCAAGATCATTTCCCTCAGATTTACTGTTTTTATCTGGTTTTAAACACCTTTTTATCAGTGAACTATTCACCTTCAGAGATGAAGGTTGATAGATTGATAGATTGAAGGTAGATTGATCTGCAGCATGCAGCTTAAACCCTCTGCAGTTTGGGGCTATTTTGTCCGTTTTTGAATCCTTTTCATTCTGCCTGTATATAACACCTTAAACAATGTTTACCACGTCATGTTGTTATCTTTTTTTATCAGACCAACCTCACCTTTATGACCTGATCATTATCTTTTCCCTTTGACTTACTGGAGCAACATTTTGAACCCAAAGAAACAACAACAAAATGTTGCAAATGTGGACACACAAGTTTTATCTAAGAGGTAAAATGGGGAGAACATCTAGTTCTGTATTTTTATACTAAATATATTTGACCTTATCTCCAGTTTTACTTGTTCTATCATCATCAAACTGAAACTGTCCTCATGGAGTTTACAGCCAGTATTTTAGAGGGAAGTTGATGGAAACACACTGCTTCGTTTTTACACCATGACGTCATGAAGTCGTATGATCTGATAATGTTGGCGTGATTGGTGACTCAGAGGGTTAATGACAACACACAATACAAAATCAGGTAACAGAGTTAATCTTTTTAGGTGCTTTTTCTAAAGATCCTTACCTTCAATCTGAAGTGAATATTAACTTTTTAAAACATATTTAATTTAGAAACCAAAAGAAACAAAATGTCATCCCTTCTGTCTAGTTATAATTGGATGGAATAACTCTAACCCTACAGCTATTGCTGTATTGGATCAGTGCTCGGTGCGATTGCCCCGAGGCCCTAATAAGATTGGGACTTCTTCTCCTCCTCCTCTTTTCTTCTCTTTGGATACTGAGCACTGGAGAGCTTTGACGGCCGTTTCATCTTGAAGATTTATCAAAACATAACGTGTCACTGGACCTGACCTCTGAGACAGGATCTGACCATCTAAAGGGGGGCTGATCTGACCGCCTAAAGGGGGGCCGATCTTATCTAAAGGGGGGTGATCTGACTGTCTAAAGGGGGCCGATCTGACCGTCTAAAGGGGGGGCTGATCTGACCGCCTAAAGGGGGGCCGATCTGATCTAAAGGGGGGTGGGGGTGGGGGGGCGATCTGACTGTCTAAAGGGGGGCCGATCTGACCGTCTAAAGGGGGGCGATCTGATCATTTAAAGGGGGGGCTGATCTGACTGTCTAAAGGGGGGGGGGCCATCTGACTGTCGAAAGGGGGGCTGATCTGACTCTAGGTGACCGCCTATGTCGCCCATACCTAGAGCTGGCCCTGCATCTGCGTGTGTTTGTTGGTTATAATAGTTTTGGATTTTTCATCAGTTTTAGTTTTAATTTCGTTGTCAATTTTTCTTTTCAAATCCAGTTAGTTTTAATGAATTTTTAGAGCGAGTTTGCTAGTTTTAATTAGTTTCTAATTTTTGGAAAATGCTTAGTTTTAGTTTAGTTTTTATTAGTTTTAGTTTAGTTTTTATTAGTTGTAGTTTAGTTTCTATTAGTTGTTTTTTCAATTGTAATTTCCGTTACTTTTCATTAACTATAATAACCTTGGTGCAAACCAGGAGACAGCAAAGTTACTGGTTTTCCTTCTCTTGGAGCATAGATATCCACACTAGATGTGTTTTAAACAAAGATCCTGCAGCTCATCTGAACCTTTAAAGGTTGTCTCGACAGCAGCACTAGAGGAGAGGCTGAAGGGCTTACAGATCAATAGGTTTCTTCCTTTTGGATGCTTGGCTGTGAGATATCCTGACACCTGAGACAGGTTGTGATACTAGAGGCACTAGAGGAGAGGTCAGAGGGGGTCATTCAAGTTTATATATATATATATATATATATATATATCCTTTATTTAACCAGGTAAAAGTCTCGCTGAGATTTAAAAAATCTCTTTTCCAAGAGAGACCTGGCTAAGAAAGCAGCATAAAAAGAGACAAGTTACAACATTTAATCACAGTTATCATAAACAATTAAATACAGATCCAGCCTCACAACAACAGTGAAGGAGCCTCAGCAGTCACACTGACTAAGGGAAATTATTTCTTTGTCCTTAAGAATCGATTAAATTCACAGATTGTGATCAACTCAGACAATTGCAATTCCTTTTGCTCATTATTTCATGATAAAGAGACGTAACTAAAAGCTTTCTGACCTAATTCAGTTCTCTCTCTTGGCATCTGGACAATATTTAGATAGTGTAGATCATGTTTAATTTTGTTTGGACACATGTATGAACACAGGTAAGAGGGAAGCAGCCCAAGAATATATTTATAGATAAAAACTAACCAATGAGAGCCTGAGAACATACAAAGACGACATGTCAGCCGTGGCATACAGACAACAATGATGTGTACGATTTCCCAAGCCAGTAAAATAAAGTTTAAAGGTATGCTATGCTGGATTTTCCTTAAAAAAAAAAAAAACCTCCAACAGGAAACCCACCCTCTGCCCTCTGCCTGGATGTTTCATCCTTTGAGCTTGAAGCTCTGAAAATAGTGGAACGTGTTGAAAAAAAGAGCAGGAGAAATATGGACAAAGCTCGCTCCAAAAGAAAAGTCAATCTTGGATTTGCTTTCTTTTTCTGTCAGTTTGATACATGACTGAGAAAACTTTGTATTTTTGACTGTGTTGAAAATCATACCTTCAGTATTACTAAATACAGTTTATGGTAAACTGAAATACAGTAATGCTGCCCAAGTCTAGTTCAGTCAAGCAGAACAATCTGTCTTTCATTTGCACAAGTCATGCAGTACACCAACCTTGTGCTTGGGAAAATTAATTGGATGTGGCCCACTTTTATCCTTCTTGGGACATAATGCCATCTTTTCATAATTTGTAATAAAAATGGGTTGACAAATAGATGATGAATTGAATGTCTGTAAGTAGGGCTGCACTATTATGGCCAATAATCTTGATTATTTTGATCAATATTGTAATCACAATTATTAATCAGGATTATCCATCACAATAGGGAAAACATCTTTTTTTTATTGCACTACTTTTAAACAAACAACAGGAACAGTTTTTAGTGTCTGGTGCTTGTTGTAAACATACACACTGTACTGCTACAGAGCTAACTGTAAGCCTGTTAGCACATACACACTGTACTGCTACAGAGCTAACTGTTAGCCTGTTAGCACATACACACTGTACTGCTACAGAGCTAACTGTTAGCCTGTTAGCACATACACACCGTACTGCTAAAGAGCTAACTGTTCGCCTGTTAGCACATACACACTGTACTGCTACAGAGCTAGGGTTGCCAACTCCCCGAAAAATAAATAAGGGACACTTCATTGGCAGGGCCGGCCGACCCGATTGCCTTCATCCTGGCGTGGTGGAATTTTTTAGCCCCTTTTTTGTAGGTAAAATGATTTTTTAACAATTTGACTCGAACCTGAATTGAATTAGATGCATATTTTTGTGTGACATGAATACATAGAAAACAAATGATTATCCAGCAATTCACTTTAACACAAAATAACAATTAGCCTGTTTTTCAAAGATGTAGTGGAGTTTGCTGATAACAATTTGATTCACTCCTTTAGTTGGCTTTTAAAATGCAGCATGTATGCAATTGAATGGCCATTTTGGAAGATTATAGCATTCCATAATTCCAAATTGGTTCAGTAAAAAGGCATTAAATTCATGTCATGAACACATGGGGACCTGGTCTTCAAGAATGCACTGGAGTTTGCCGATAACAAATTGATGTATTTATTTTATTGGAGCAGCATGAATACAATTGAATGGCTATTTTGGAGTCATGCAGCTGACAGGGCCGTAAAGTGCAATGTAGTTGCGCACTAAAATTTAAAGTGCAGATGGGGTGACCGCAGTACTGGAAGCATGTTGTTTCAGATCAGTCAGTCCACCATGGACTAAGGAAAAAGAGCGCCGGCACAACGTGCAGTGTGCATTATAGATGTTATCACGCACTTTTTCCACCCAGGTGCTTCCTTTTACCCATTCTTCAGTATTTTTGCATCCTTTTCTGTTTTTTTCTCGGAGGGGTACTAGACACATTGCTGCTCGAAGGTGTAGCGCCCCGTAAAGCGTTGGCGTCTGTGTCACTGTCACCTACGCATGCTGCTTTGTTGTCTTCTGCTCTCTTCTCCTCGACCAATGGGATGAGCGTATTCTGGATCGTCATACTCGTGTGTGAATATGCTGTCAGTTCATTGGTCACAGAGCAGGACGGGGCCTTGGTTTACCGTAAGTTTACATATAAAGCGCCCTGTTATTAAATTTTCATTGGCATTTACTGACTATTTTTTGACTGTCACAATAATACGGGACAAAGTGCGTCCCTTTTCACCTCAATACGGGACGGGTGCTTTTGTTTCTAAATACGGGACGATTCCGTTTTTCAAGGGACGGTTGGCAACCCTATACAGAGCTAACTGTTAGCCAGTTAGCACATACACTCTGTACTGCTACAGAACTAACTGTTAGCCTGTTAGCACATACACACTGTACTGGTACAGAGCTAACTGTTAGCCTGTTAGCACATACACACTGTACTGCTACAGAGCTAACTGTTAGCCTGTTAGCACATACACACTGTACTGCTACAGAGCTAACTGTTAGCCTGTTAGCAATTTGCAGACTAAGGGGTTAACATCCCCTCCGGCTCTGCAGCTCGTCTTAACAAGCTGCAGGGCCAGAGGCTCGTTAAGAAGAGCCTCCGGCCCCCGCGGCTCGTTAAGAAGAGTAAGAACGACTCTCCAAAAGTCTCCAATAATACCAGAAAAAGTCGCTGGATTTGTCTCCAGACGCTTTTTTGAAAAATAGTCTCTAAGGGGGTCTGAAAAGTCGCTAAATTTAGCAACAAAGTCACTAAGTTGCCAACACTGCTTCACCAGCTTTTACAAATGGAGCGTGTTGTTGTGGCGTCGAGTACTACATCACATCCTGCTACGCATTCTATCCAATCAGCAACCAGGCTGTTTTCAGGGGAGAAAAAAGACCCTGCTCTTCTACAGGGACTAAAAAAGTCCAGACAAAAGACCGCTAGGACGGCTCATATTCAGATTAGGGGTGTTATGGTGAGTGAGACCCTCCTCATTCTGGGTATTGGCCTGTAGTGGAAACAGCCTTAAATAGATGATAAAGTGAATGTGTGGTAGTTGTTTGCTCTCTTAGAGCTCTCAGTGATAACAGATGGCAGACAGGAACAAGTTGATGAGTGCATCACCTCCAGCAGCATCACTGAGTGAAGTGTTGTCATCCTGACTCCTGGTC
Source organism: Centropristis striata (assembly GCF_030273125.1). NCBI lineage: Eukaryota > Metazoa > Chordata > Actinopteri > Perciformes > Serranidae > Centropristis > Centropristis striata. The sequence continues at coordinate 20,507,153 of NC_081520.1, forward strand.
GGGGTAACGAGGACTCTTTAACCAGCTTCAGAGCAGACTGTGGTGTCCAGACGACATGCCTCCTCCTCACTCTGCTGCTCGCACATAAAAAACATGTACATGTATAAATCACTGCAGTAGTGATATGAATAATCCAGATCTTTAATGTTTATCTTCATTTAATAATTGATATCAGTTGGTCATGTGAAGCTGTGAGGACACAGTGTGCCAACACCGTGTTCTCATCAGGCCAACACAGACGGTGAAAATACTGAGAATACTGTTAATAACTAATATTACTCATAGTAATAATTATATTACTCACCCCCCCCTCAAAAAAATCCCCAATAAGTCCCATTCAAAACGTGAAATGAAAAGAGCCCTTCTCCCTCCAAAATATTCCCATTCAGCATGTAAATGTTGAGTTGAACATGTGGTGGAGGCGTGGCCTCTAGTGGGGGCATGGCCTCCACAGGGGGCGTGGTCTCAGTAGCCCTGCAGTAAAGTAAAGCTTAAAATAATAAATTAACTCTTAAAACCAGATAAATTAAAGCTGCCAGCAGTGATGAACTGGCCCGAGCAGAGTGACCTGATGATTATTTGGTTCTTACCAAGAGAAAAAAAACTTTAGATTTAGAAGTGTTAGATCATTTATCTTGCTTTAAGAGTTAATTTCTTATCTTAAGTGTTCAACATGCTTATTTCTAGATTTAATAATCTTAATTTAATAAATCTTGTCAAGGTAAATTATCTGTACATACAGCAAGATCATTTCCCTCAGATTTACTGTTTTATCTGGTTTTAGACCTTTTTATCAGTGTGATGATGCTACATGTGAGGTTCAGGTCCTGTTGTTCTAGCAGCAGCTGCAGCAGTGAAGGCAAGGCAAGTTTATTTATACAGCACCTCGACAGCAATTCATCGTGCTCCCAATAATAGTAAATGCTAAGTAGGCTCAAATTGTGTGAAACAGATTGAACAGGGGAATAAGAAATATAGAGTAGCTGCAGTCCACGTCTGCAGATCTACATGTGCTTTTATAAAAGGCACCAGCATCAGAGCAAACTGGATCTAAAGAAGCAAACCTGTCCCTCAGGATCTGAGAGAGATCCAGTAAAAACTCCTAGTGATCGGACAAATTCTTAACAACCATTAATCGATCATCCATTAATTATTCCACAGTAGACAGAGTTATTGGTCAGTCAGTCACTTTGTGATGTCTGGGCACTTTATTATCTATCTGTCTGTCTAAGAAAGGACTGTAGTTAAACAAAACCAGGAGAGAACACACCTGTAATGACATGGTGAGAAATAACTTCACACATTGTTAATGAGAACAGAAATTAGAGGTGGGAAAAAAGTCAACACAACATCGTATGGCGATATTTTGCGTGGCGATATTATATCGATTCATGTCAGCCAAATATCATTATTAAGTGTTCCAGTGCAGTCAGTATTTTCACTGTTTTTTTCTGGAGGCCGTAGCGGGCTCACTGTTAGGAATCTACTGGAGATACTGGTATCTTATGAAACTACTAGTTTTATGTTGCACTGATGCTTAAAGTCAAGGTTTGAGAAAATGCTGCTGTTGTTGTCATGCAAATTGCAGTTAAACAGTTACAATATATTGTATCAATACTCATCATATCAAAGATGCTTAAAATCGCAGTAATATCGTGTCGCGACTCAGCTATCGGGATAAAATCGCATCGTGGGGCCGAGACGCTGATTCACTCCGCTAACAGAAATGTTTATGTCATTTTCTCAGGTGAGATGAAGAGAAGGTACTGTGTGTTGTGTGTGTGTGTGTGTGGTTGTGTGTGGTTGTGTGTGGTTGTGTGTGCGTGTGTGTGCGTGTGTGTGTGTGTGTGTGTGTGTGTGTGTGTGTGTGTGTTTTGTCTGAGCTAATGTTTTACAACAGCTGCTAAACTGAGAGAGTTCTAACAAGAACAAAATGTAACTAGGACTGCGCGCAGTACTGAATGGGCCCTCGCAGAGTGGAGCCGTCAGGGGAAGGGCACGTCGGGGTAAGGCACGTCGGGGTAGGGCATGTTGGACGCGGCGCTGTTGGCTCAGTCCCTATGCTTACCAAATGGCGTGTCTCCTACCACTGAGCTTGTGGTAGGTGTAAAACATGTTACTTCCTGTAGCCAGCAGGGGGCGCTATGACTGTGTGTCAATATTGACACGTGGGTGTGTTCTGGGCTGGACCCTAATCACGCGTGTGAAATTTGGGACAAATTGGACAATGTATGGTCAAGTTATACAGTCTCGTGTTAGATGGCGAGACGCCATATTTTGCGGCCATGCCACGCCCACAAGATTTATACAACTTTTGATCCCAAAGGCCTTGTGATGGTACTGACCAAGTTTGAAGTCAATTTGATAAAATCTGTTGGAGGAGTTCGTTAAAGTATGTGACCTGGAAATGGCCCAAAACAATGACAAGTGCGATATTCAAACCAAGATGGCGGACTTCCTGTTGCGTTTGAGGTATGGGTCCAAGAGGCTTTTTGGTGCGTCTCCACATGAATCACGTGTGTACCAAATTTCGTATCTCTATGTGAAATCTACTGCTGGGGCTAGGCTTTAAAGTAAACATCGGGGGGCGCTATGACTGTGTGTCAATATTGACACGTGGGTATGTTCAAAGGTGGACTCTTATCACGTGTAAGAATTTTGGGCCTGATGAGACAATGTATGGTGAAGTTATACAGTCGAGTGTTTCATGGTGAGACGCCATATTTTGCGGCCATGCCACGCCCACATAGTGTGACCGTCGGTAAAGCTTTATACAACTTTTGATCCCAAAGGCCTTATGATGCTACTGACAAAGTTTGAAGTCAATCGGGTGAAATCTGTAGGAGGAGTTTGTTAAAGTATGCGGCATGGAAATGGGCAAAAACAGCAGGAAACGCCATTTTCGATCCAAGATGGCCGACTTCCTGTACGTTTTAGGACATGGCTTCCACTGACTTTTTGGTGCGTCTTGCCATGATACACGTATGTACCAAATTTCGTGTGTCTACGACAAACAAGTGTGAGGATATGAAATTTAGGGGGCGCTAGTGAGTCATTTTGCCACGCCCATTCTCGCAAATACTAGAATACGTAAATTTCACGGGAGATCAAGTTATATTCCAAAAATGGTGAGTTTTTGAATATGATAAAGCCCCCAAATTAGCGATTTACTTTTGGGAATAATAATAATAAACGGACTACAATTTCAATAGGGTCCTTGCACCGTTAGTGCTCGGTCCCTAATAACGGAGTTAATCTAGAAAGATGCAGAGCGTTCTGAGGTAGATACTCGTGGTCCGTTCATTGGGTCTGATGACGAAGGAAGGATAAACAGTTAGATATGTTTTATTCTGAAACACAGCAGATGATTTCACTCAGTGCTGTGATGCTGCTGTGTGTTTTAGAGTTCAAGTTCAGCATCAGCTTCCCTAAAATGAGAAATTACCGTTTCTGCTCCGACCCTGAAGAGCAGCCTGATGTCTGCTCAGTAAAACTTCATATTCATCACTGTTTATGTCTCACTAGCATTTTAATCTTCTAATTCTAGCTGTCTTTTTTTTTTGGTAATTAGGGACCGAGCACTAACGGTGCGAGGACCCTATTGTAATTGGTCCGTCTATTATTATTATTTCGACAAATGAATCGCCTTTTTGAGGCCTTTATCATATTCAAAAACTCCCCAAACTTGGCACAAAATTCAATCGTGGCGAAAATTTACATATTTCATTGCTTTCAAATTGGGGCGTGGCGAAATGACCTACTAGCGCCCCCTAGAATTCAGCCCCTCACACAGGTTTGTTGTAGAGACATGAAATTTGGTAGATACATGTATCTTGGGAAGACGCACCAAAAAGTCTCAAGAAGCCATACCCTAAAATGTACAGGAAGTCGGCCATCTTGGATTTTATATAGAATTTTCGCCATTTCCACGTTGCATACTTTAACGAACTCCTCCTACAGATTTGACCCGATCAACTTCAAACTTGGTCAGTAGCATCACAAGGCCTTTGGGATCAAAAGTTGTATAAACCTTTACCGACGGTCACACTATGTGGGCGTGGCATGGCGGCAAAATATGGCGTCTCGCCACAAAACACGAGATTGTTATAACTTTCCAATACTTTGTCTGATCTGATCCAAACTTCTCATGCTTCATCAGAGTCCAGCCCTTAACACTTCCAAAGAACAATATTTCATAAAGCCCCGCCCCTTATGCTTTATCCACGCCCCCTTTCATAAAATGGCCACGTTGCATACTTTGACAAACTCCTCCGACAGATTTCACCCCATGGACTTCAAACTTGGTCAGTACCATCACAAGGGCTTTGGGATCAAAAGTTATTGAAAGCTTTACCGCCTGTCACACTATGTGGGCGTGGCATGGCGGCAAAATATGGCATCTCGCCATAACACACGAGACTGTATAACTTCACCATACATTGTCCAATCTGTCCCAAATTTCACACACGTGATTAGGGTCCAGCCCAGAACACACCCACGTGTCAATATTGACACACAGTCATAGCGCCCCCTGCTGGCAACAGCAAGTAACTTGTTTTATACTTAGCCCTTGCAGTAGGTTTCACATAGAGACACAAAATTTGGTACACACATGAATCATGTGGAGACGCACCAAAAAGCCTCTTGGACCCATACCTCAAACCCAACAGGAAGTCCGCCATCTTGGTTTGAATATCGCACTTGTCATCATTTTTGGCCATTTCCAGGTCGCATACTTTAACGAACTCCTCCTACAGATTTCATCCAATTGACTTCAAACTTGGTCAGTAGCATCACAAGGCCTTTGGGATCAAAAGTTGTATAAATCTTTATCGCTTGTCACACTATGTGGGCGTGGCATGGCGGCAAAATATGGCATCTCGCCATAACACACGAGACTGTATAACTTGACCATACATTGTCCAATCTGTCCCAAATTTCACACACGTGATTAGGGTCCAGCCCGGAACACACCCCCGGGTCAATAGTGACACACAGTCATAGCGCCCCCTGCTGGGTACAGGAAGTAACATGTTTTACACCTACTACAAGCACAGTGGTAGGAGACACGCAATTTGGTACGCACAGGGACTGAGCCAACAGCGCTGCGTCCGATGTGCCTTCCCCTGACGGTGCCTCCCCCGACGGCTCCACTCTGCGAGGGCCCGTTCAGTACTGCGCGCAGTCCTAGTTTTGTGTCTTTTTTGATCATTTTTACATCTATTTTTGGTCATTTTGTGTCTTTTTGATCTTTTTTACATCCATTTTTGGTAATTTTGTGTCTTTTTCGATCATTTTTACATCCATTTTTGGTCATTTTGGGTCTTTTTTGATTATTTTTACATCTATTTTAGGTTCATTTGTGTCTATTTCGATCATTTTATGTCCTGTTTTAGTCATTTTTACATCTACAATCATGGAAACATTCTTGATAATAACCAAAATCATTATGAATAAAACCATGTTGTGTTACGTCACTGTGACAAACCCAAGACTAGAAAAGACTGATATGAAACAGATTACTACCTTAAACTGAACCATGGAGATGATCCAGTAAAACTCCTTCTGATGTAAGCCCAGCATTACATCAGGTGATGCATAGGGTGTGTGGACTCTAGCTGTGTGTGTGTGTGTAACTGTGAGTAAAGGACCAGTGTGTGCGTGTGTGTGTGTGTGTGTGTGCAGACAGTGTGTATGTGTCCTTGTGCAGGCTGATATCAGCAGTTATTTCAGGAGCTCAGTATCTCTCTTCACTGCTTCCACCTCATCCAGCTATTTAAATATTTCAGACACACACAAAGCTGCATCTGAAAACAAGAATCTGATGAGTTTATCCATTTGAAGAAATGTTAATGTGTCCGCTGGCAGTTCTAGTTTCTTCAGCAGCAGAGAGATGATGGTGATGTTCTTCAATAACTTTTGGTTCACAATTTTACAGCAATTTCCCTTTGAAAACATCATCTGTGGAGTCGTTCTCTCAGCGTTGTTATGGAGCAGAGCGCTGCATTAAATAACTGGAGAATGTCTGATTCTATTTTATCATTCACATCTGAATCAGACTTAAATAAGAGGAAACTCACAGCAGCTGTTGTGCATTTGAAATTGGGGAATAAATTGAAAACAATGCATTATTTCATGTATTTGTGTGGTGTAACAGCATCCTGTAGATGGTTGTATTGTAACTCTGTCTTCAGATCGACAGTATTTAGTCCCGCCTCCTCGCTGTTATGTTCAAAGTGAATATTCCATCAATTGTGTATGAGATGTGAATAATTCAGAGAGGGCCCACGCCACGTAGACTCTCTGTCCTCAAAAAGGTGCATGTTTAGATGAACCACAATAAACACACACACACACACACACACACACACACACACACACACACACACACATTATTGTACTTCTATTATTGTGAGGGCCCTCATTGTAATAATGGATTCCCTTGCAAGGTTAGAATAGTTTAGAATTTTTTAAATTAGTTTTAGTTTTAATTTCGTTGTGAATTTTTGTTTTCAAATCCAGTTAGTTTTAATGAGTTTTTAGAGTGAGTTTGCTAGTTTTAGTTTAGTGTTTATTAGTTGTAGTTTGTTGTAATGGGGTATTTGTTGGGTGGGAGATTAAAAGAGGTCACAGTAATTTGACAAAAGTTTGAAAAAAGTTGACAAAGATGAAAACGAAGGACATTTTCACTATAATTTTAGTTAGTTTTGTAACCACACAATACAGTTTCAGTTAATTATCATTATCATGTAACCTTTAACCCTTAAAACAAAGTCGGAAATCTCAAAAAACCTTTAAAGAAGTGAGGACCGGCTGAAATGTCCTCACTTTGCAAAAATGTCCTCACTCTGTTGGCTAAAAACGTGTTCTGGTCCTCACTATGTAGGAAGTACAAGAACACACACACACACACACACCTTTAGTGGGCCACAGTTATGAAACTAAAACTAAACTATTAACCCTCGAGGCGTCTTTAAAATCACCTCACACTTCACACCTTAAGGTCCCGAAACGGTCCAGGTGTCATAATAATGTGATATATGAATATTTGTTTACACTTTGACCGCATCAAATCTTTTAGCAGCTTCAGACCTAACATAGATATAAAAACGTTTTGTTTTTTTCCTTCATTTTTTATGTTTAATGCCCTTTTCTTCATAAGAACCCCTGATATTCTCAAGGCCAAAAACACAAAATATGCAATATTTTAAAAAATAAGGTGCAAAGTGTAATATTAGTGGTGAGTTATTAAAGCCTTGACTAGGTCAATAATTGATAACTCCTTTATATCAATCCCAACACACCAAAACTATTTTCATTGCCTGCATTTAGCATCTAAGAGAACTATTGAAACATGTGTGATTTATCTCTGTTGCCCCTGGTGGTCTGAGGGGGTCATCACACCTAAAACCTGTTGTCCATGTATTTTGAAGGGAGAGGCTTAGATTTATTAGGTATTCATGGGAAAAGCATATATATTATGTCAGAATTACAGAGTATCAAAAATATGTGTTTATAATGGGAGTCAATGGGACCAAAACGGGCCCTAAGGGTCAAAGTGTGAGTGTTATGTGTATCTAATATTCTATACACCTTACAAAAGAGGAATTTTGGAATGTTTTAAATTATAATAATAAACAAACCCTGGCCAAGTTTCATACAATTAGCCTTTAAACTGATCGATATATTTTATTATATATTATATTATAATATAAAATTAGCTGAATGTAGACGTTTGGTCCCTAAGGAGCCTCGAGGGTTAAACTAAAACTACTATTAACTATAACTAGATGTGAAAACACAACAAGCATGAGGAGGAATTGGTACATTTATTTACTGAGACTGTGAGTGTTGTGTCTCTATTGTCTATTTTATATATATATATATATATATATATAGATATAGATATGTATCTTATATCTATTCTAACATATTGTTAAACAATAAGAAGAAACTGGAACAAGCAAACCCTCTGAAGACAAACTGAATGAACAGAAGTATGAAACAAAACATACACTGTATAAAAGTGTGATGTCGACTGATTTGTGGTGGTAAAATGTGTCAGTTTCTTAGTTCTGTATCATACATATACAACAACAGTTTTATATGTTTCCATCTCTCTATCTTCAACTCTAATGCAGTGCATCTCATCATTTACAGCATAAAATGCTTTAAAAAATAAAATTTTCTTAAAGAAACACTGCCAGCATGTTTGAAAAGTCACTGAGTATTAAACTCCCTTTAGAAATTATTTTTGTCAAGGTGATGAAGTCTTTTGTTTTCTATTTTGTCTGATTCAAAATGAAGATTAAGTAGATTCTTTCAGCTCTTTTGATAAAATAACTTTTTACAACTCCATAAAAGGTGAGATTACTAGTTATTCAAGAGTTTATTAACTATATCTAGGACACATCTTCAGTATCTCAACCCTCCACATCTGCTTTTCAAACCTCCAGGTTGTGTAGAGCTGCTGCTGTTGGCTCCCATCAGGACATCCTGCAGAGTTAAAGTGGATTAATGAAGATCTCCCCAACAGACCAGATCTGTTCATAGCCTGCATCATATAGCTCCCTCTAGTGGTTTCTCTGGGTGTGTGCATGTAGTAAACTGGACTCATCCACACAGAACAGATTGCCAGATGTGTTTGACAGTTGCTAGAAACATTTGACACCTAATTTACAGGATGCTCTGACAGCAGGAAGAGATTAGCTGATATTTTTTCCCTGGAGGAGCCGACATAATGTAGAGCACAACAGCTGAACAGAAATGTAATAAAATCAACTCGTCTAGGTTCTGTTCATGCTGTGTTCTTTGTTTTTATCATGTATTTGACTTGTTTTATTGGTGGTTTAGTAACTAATGAATCAAGAAAGAACCCTGATTCAAGAGATTACTCACAATAATCTTTTATTAGATAATGAACATGATGAAATGTTAAAGCTCCCTGGAGTTTAACTTTAATAGAAGCATGGTGTAATGATTGACGCCTCACTTCTCTTTTTAATGTGCTGCAGCAGCCAGCAGAGCAGCCAGCAGAGCAGCCAGCAGAGCAGCCAGCAGAGCAGCCATGAGGACGACAACACACGCTTCCTGACGCCATTAATCAGAGAGGAGAGGTGAGCTACGTGTGTTAGTGTGTGTGTGTGTGTGAGATAATGTGTGTGTGTGTTGCCTCTGTGTGGGCGTCAATCTTAGAAGAGATTTTATTTTTTTATCTTTTTATTTTACCTTTATTTTACCAGGAAATCCCTTGAGATTGGAATCTCTTTTTGGAGGGAGACCTGGCCAAGATTGGTTACCAGTTACAGATTAAAATGACAAAATATGGAACATTATAGTAAAAACAGCAGTAAATAAAAATAGGCACTACACAGCTAGGGTTGTCACAATACTAAAATTTTCAACTCGATACCGATACTCAGGAAAATATTTGAGACTCGATACCATTTTCGATACCACCAGGATAAAAACAAAGACCCCAAAATTGAACAGAAATATTTTTATTAAAAACAAAATGCAACATTTAAAAATGAACAGAACCACAGGTTAAATATTAATAATAAAAAACAGTTGTGCAAAAAGAAACTGCAACTATGATAACAAGCTTCAGATACTCAATACTTTTGAAAATGAGTATCGTATCCGGATACAACGTTTTAGTATCAATACTTTTTTGAGTATCGATACTTTTGACAACCCTATTACACACATTATACATAGAGAAAGGAACTGAATCCATCTCAGGTAAAACAAGAGCACTTTTCACTAACGTGGACCGTTTGAATTGCTTTAAATGTTCTCAGAGATACTAGGTTTGTAAAATGTAACACAGTTTGTAGATTATTCTAAGATCATGGGACAAAGTAGGAGAACTCAGTGAGAACTCTGGAACATGGTAGATGATCCATTTAGATTTCCCTACATTTAATTGTAAAACGTTACCTGAAACTAAATCAGAGTTAAATCCAGGAAACATTTTGGTCATTAAGCACACTTAATGCTGGAGATCATTCTTATTTTTATAGCTTTATTACATTGAATTCAAGGGTAAATCAGGACAATCACAGTGCAGTTTTTTGTATCTCTCTTGTCTGAAAGGCCACGTGTAGCTTCATGCTGCTGGAATGAATAATCAGCTCAAAATGTCAATGTATTCCTCTAATTCTGGCCACATTAGGCTGGTTGTTGCAGGTATTCTCCACTAGGCGGCGCTTAACTCCTGCTGCTGCACAAACACCCTGATACAGAAAGATGCATCTTACAGATTTTTTTCTCAAATGATAAAACACTATTTCTGAAACCTTGTTCCATTTTCTAAAAACATTAAACACAAAACCTCTGAGTGTTCATGCCTCATGAAACTTTCATCTTCAAACAGTTTGACCTGCATAAAAACCAAACTCTGCTGTAATTCATAAACAAAGACATCAAAATGATATTAGACACTATCAAGCAGTCAGTACAAATTTCAGATTTTTCCGTCATTGTCTTTTGATGAATGAAAACACGTTCTATCATAGGAGCTCAAAACTGATCATATTGTGAGTATGTTCATTATGTGAAATGGTGTAAGGTATTAAAACAGAATGCACAATTAGCTACATGAGTTCAGGTAACTGCCAACTTTGTTTCGTCAATAGTTTTAGTGTTTTAGCAATTGAGAAAAACTGTAATAAATCAGAATATGATGAAAAGTCCATCTTCAGTAGTTCAACTCAAACAAGTATTGAGTATATTCACATTTTTTGAGATATTTTAGGTCTTCATTAAATTTAAACCATCATCATTATAATTAGAAGAAATTAAATAAATTAGGCTATGAAATGTTTCATTCTGTGTGTAATGGATCTCAGAAACAACTTTCTTCTCCCACAGGTTAGAAAGCCTGAGAGAAAAAGAGAGTTTAAGAGAAGATTGAAGATTTATTGAGATGCTCCTGCACATTAACCTGCTTCAGTCTGTTTTATTGTTTTTCATCTAGTCTGCATGATTCCTGTTGGATCAGACTTGTTGTGTGCTAATATAGTGGTTTTAATGAGGATCTCAAAAGAGAACTGAGGGTCTGTGGACTTGATTTTAAAGTTATATTGACCAAAAGGCTTTTATTATCAATATGAGTCGTTCTTTTTCTGTGTATCTACTGATATCCAGTCCTGTAATAAGGACCATGTGTAACTCCTCTTCCAGTAATTGGTATCTGTGGTTCCCCTTGGCTCAGTGACAGACAGCCGGGATCATTATTATCACCTGGGAATATCGTCACAGTGACAGGCCTGGACACTAAATCACTTACTCAGCCTGCTGTGGAGGTGTGTGTCGCTGTCTGTGGAGGTGTGTGTGTGTGTATGTGTTAGATGATATGCAGGTTCATATTTTATCCCTGGAGTGAAGCCTTGCAGCCAGGAGGAAACTCAGGGAGCCAGCAGGGAGATTAGGAGGACGATGTGTCAGAAAGTAGAACTATCTGCAATACTGAACTTTTTATAAAGTCTTTTTCTGGCCTGAACTACAGTTATGTAAGACAGAGTGAAGAGTAGAGACGTGGAAGTACATGATGCAGATCTTTGTTCTGGCTGCAGCCTCGTTTTCAGGGTTCAGAGAAGGTGAAGAAGTCTTTAAATACTCAACAATCCTCCAAAGATCAGTCATGATGTCTGTCATTAGTTTGATTTCTCACCAGATGTTTCTCAGAGGAAAGATGTTTTAAAATGGTTCTTACTGGAACTACTTGTGATATTTATGGTAACTATATAATGTAGTGACCCGTATTGTGATATTTATGGTAACTATATAATGTAGTGACCCGTATTGTGATATTTATGGTAACTATATAATGTAGTGACCCGTATTGTGATATTTATGGTGACTATATAATGTAGTGACCCGTATTGTGATATTTATGGTAACTATATATATACAATTTTTCCTTCATTTCTATGTATAAATTATCTCTGTAGAGTGGAATTTGCGGCCTGGAGTGCAAATTCATTTTTTGACAATTTATTCTCTCCCTCTACACTCTGGTGATGTCACACACTGTGACACGAACATTCCGTGCAATACACACCCATTATAATCTCAGAATGTCTCCAAAAATGATCATGGTCATTGAACAGGGATTGACAAAAAACTATATGACCTATCGAAACGTGGATTAATACACCAAGACTTGTGTCTACTGTTTAAAGTTTAAATGGAGTCTCCAGGTGAAATTATGCCGGAGAAGTAGACGTTTAAAAATCTCCAATTATTGTTCTTTTTCACTCATTTTTTTCCAGCCATCCCATTCACTTCAATGCAAAATTATGCGCAGTTTTTCCGTAGAGAAAAATAATAGCACACCGATCCCGATCAAACCGCATGTTTTGATATAGAATTTGTCCTGCAACTCTTCAAGTTGTAGGACTAGTAGCGGGACGAAATTGCGTCCGGAAGAGGAAGAAGAAGAAATCCACAGTATAACAGTCGTGCAGCACTGGTCCCTACAGCTATTGCTGTATGGGACCAGTGCTCGGTGAGATTGCCCCGTGGCCCTAAATATCTAACGGAGCTTTTTTTTTAAAGTTTTGTCATCACAAATGCGTAGGGATACCTAAATCATCCCATAAAACGCTGTAGGACTGTTGTTATAAAAAGAGAACATGTGTGGGAATCCTCTCCGTCTAGCCTCGTAATAACTCCGTCTACTACACCTCCACTCTTTCTCTCCCTCCGTCTACTACACCTCCACTCTTTCTCTTTCTCTCCCTCCGTCTATTACACCTCCACTCTTTCTCTCTTTCTCTACCTCCGTCTACTACACCTCCACTCTTTCTCTCCCTCCGTCTACTACACCTCCACTCTTTCTCTCTTTCTCTACCTCAGTCTACTACACCTCCACTCTTTCTCTCTTTCTCTACCTCTGTCTACTACACCTCCACTCTTTCTCTCTCTCTCTACCTCCATCTACTACACCTCCACTCTTTCTCTCTTTCTCTACCTCCATCTACTACACCTCTACTCTTTCTCTCTTTCTCTACCTCCGTCTACTACACCTCCACTCTTTCTCTCTCTCTACCTCCATCTACTACACCTCCACTCTTTCTCTCTTTCTCTACCTCCGTCTACTACACCTCCACTCTTTCTCTACCTGCGTCTAGTACACCTCCACTCTTTCTCTCTCTCTACCTCCGTCTACTACACCTCCACTCATTCTCTCTTTCTCTACCTCCTTCTACTACACCTCCACTCTTTCTCTCTTTCTCTACCTCCGTCTACTACACCTCCACTCTTTCTCTCTCTCTCTACCTCCGTCTACTACACCTCCACTCTTTCTACTACACCTCCACTCTGTCTCTCCCTCCGTCCCGTCTCTTCTCCCTGTATTTATCTCTCTCTCCGGCTCCTCTCTCCTCCTCAGTTTCTCCTAGCTGGTGTTAGGACAGTACCTGTGAACTCTGTGGATTAGTTGCTGCTCTGCTCGTTGCTGCTGATAGAGGAGCGTCTGCAGCAGCGATCTGTTTCTGTTTCTGGCTTTAGAGGGATGTCATGTCTCCTCTGCAGGTAAAACAGCTGCAGCTCTATCTCCTCTCATCCCTCTCTCCGTCTCTTGTCTTTTGCTCTCTTGCTCTTTTGCTCTCGCTGCGTCTGTCTGTTTGTTTGTCTGCTGCGCTGCAGTTTGCTGCATTTTCTGGTGAAGTGACTGAAGCATGCTGCCGGCTAATATGCACCACGAGCTGTGATTCTTAGCTGCTTCAGGCGGATTATCGGGCGTCCGTGGTGTTTCGGGGGCAGGGATGAAATACCGATGATGACATGAGGACAAGTTTGCTCATTTGCTGTCGTTTTTTGAGCATTTGCATGAGTTGAGCTCCCCCTCTCTAACTGCAGACAGTTATGTAATATCACAGTGTGACTCTGCTGAGAGAGTAATGTGAAGATGACGCAGCACAGGATTGTGAGTTGTGAATCAGGATTACACACCGGGACACGCCGTCACATTGGAGAGTTCTTCTTTATATAACTGTCACACTTGACTTTAATATTCCCTCTGAGCAGATATTAACAAGGCAAGGCAACAGGAAGGCGTTCAGACAAGATATAAAAGTAGAGCTGCAACAATTATTCCATTAATCGATTATTAAATTAATCGTCCACTATTTTGATAATCCAATAACTGGTTTGAGCAGTCAATAAGTCCAAATTCTCTGATTTCAGCTTCTTCAATGTGAATATTTCTGGTTTCTTTGTTCCTTTATGACAATAAACTGAATATCTCTTTGGTTTGTGGACAAAACAAGAGATTTGAGGACGTCATCTTGTGGTTTGGAAACACTCATTGATATTTTTATACATTTTATCGACCAAACAACTAATAGATTAATCGTTTAAATAATCGACAGATTAATCCATAATGAAAATAATCGTTAGTTGCAGCTCTATGTAAAAGAAACAAGGCAAATATGAGAGGAGGAGCACGAAAACAGGATTTAATTTTAGTAAAATAAAGGTTAAAAAACAAGTATACTTAAATAGAATAAGATAATTAAAGTGCTTAACTTTAATAAGATATAGAGCCAAACAAGAACAAGGACATGTGATGTAATAAATATAAAGTATAAAAATAAATAAATGGCTACTGAAAATGCTATACATTTATAGATGAGGTAGATTGAATGTTTTGCACATATCAATTGTGTTACACATGTCCGTTTTATTGCACATTTTAATGTATTTATCCTGTGTGTGTGTGTGTGTGTGTGTGTGTGTGTGTGTGTGTGTGTGTGTGTGTGTGTGTGTTGAGAGTTGTGACAGCCCAGAGGAAGAATCTGTTTTTCGTCCTGCTGATTCTGCAGTTAAGGCTTCTGTATCTGCTCCCAGAGGGCAGCAGGCACATGATCTAGAAGTGGGCCATATATATATATATATATATATATATATATATATATATATATATATATTATCTACAATGATATCGTTAGACGGTAGAGAGAGGTGCATGAAAGTCACTTTGTTAATAATATTAAGAAATGATAATGTGTCACTTTATTGCTCATCTTTGTATGCTGCAACATTAACCTCAGGAGAGAGAACCTGAACGTTCAACCATTTAATGTCTCTACGTTGAAGTTTAACTGGGAGTTTCTTGAATGCTTAAGTTTTTTAATTTTTTTTCATAAAGAAATCACATTTAAAAGGATATTGTCAAAAAAATAAAGGAGATATTTGTTGTTGCCCATATCGCCCACCCCTAACATGACCATGATTGTTTTTCTGGCTGGTTTGTTTACTTAATGTCACCACATGATGTGATGAGACCAGATCTGATCTGAGAGCTGTGATCCACTTACTGGTCTCACTGAGGACCAGTTCTGGATCAGCTGCTGCAGTTTAAATGTGGTTTCTGAATATTCTATATTATCTCAGAGCTCATTCACATTGAACCAGGTCATGCAGCAGTTAGCCGTGGGGCAGACTGGGACTAATGGCCCACTGGTGACATCATACTGTGAACTTTAACCCACTAAACATGCTGTCACATGGATTCAGTGTTTCCTGCATATTCTGAGCTGCAGATCACTCAGATGAATGTTTCTGCTGTACTCTCTGCATCTTCTGAAAAATAGTTTGAAGTATTTTTTCAGAAAAAGAAATTTTTTTTTTTTTAAATCAATGTCTTGTAAACCCATTGTATTTTATATGTAGGTCTTTACAATCTACATTGAAAAAGTTTTAACATGCATTTTATTCATGAGAAAAGAAAAGAGTGAATTATCCTCATTGAACCTGATCTGTGAGAGGTAAAGAAAACGATTGCACTAAATATTGATCAAAATGGTTTTATATATATATATATATATATATATATATATACATATATATATATGTATATGTATATATGTATATATATATATATATATATATATGTGTATATATATATATATGTGTATATATATATATGTGTATATATATATATATATATGTATATATGTATATATATATATATGTATATGTATATGTGTATATATATATATATATGTATATATGTATATATATATATATGTATATGTATATATGTATATATATATATATATATATATGTATATATATATATATATATATATGTATATATGTATATATATATATATATATGTATGTATATATGTATATATATATATATATATATGTATATATATATATATATATATGTATATATGTATATATATATATATATATGTATATATGTATATATGTATATATATATATATATATATGTTTCTGACACTTTTTGGATAATTAAACATGCCACAGGTCAAACACAAACATTATCCTGAGAAACAAACATAACAGGAGGGTGATGTTAAATGTCTGAAACAAGATGTTTGTCTTGGTTTGTGGTCTTTAATATTCACAGCCTGTCTTTAATCGCTCTTCTTTGACAACAATAACAACTATTTTATCTTTGTTCAGCTGGGGAGATTAGTGCACATCCAATAACTGATAGCTGAGCTCGATCAATATCATTTTATCTCAATCACTCATATAGCAGCCGATATCCTGAATGTTTGAGCTGGAATGAAAATAAAGCTTTTCTGTGTGATTGTGAACAAATCACTATGCAAAGGTGCTCAGAAGGAATATTTTGTCTTAACAAAAAACTTAACTTAACTTAAACTTAACATTATCATACACTAATATGCATTTATTGTCCAAAGAATCGATACAACATTGTATTGTGATGAAGCTTGAAATGTTATAAATCATTTATTAATTCTACAATCTACAATGTAATTTATCAGACGCTTTTATCCAAAGCGACGTACATTTCAGAGAGAATACAACACAAGAATAAGTGTCATGGAAGTTGAGTCCTGTTAGGACACAAGTGTTTTTGTTAGATGAAAACATTTTCTGAATTTTGAGATATATTAAGTCTACCTTTTTTCAATATGTTTTGACTTTAGGACTTAACAGCCCTCTGGAGTTATTGGGAATGTTTAGATCACACAAATTACACAATACTAGGCAGCCACTAGAATCTAATTTGACAATTAGCACAATACCAATAATCAATCAAATCAAATCAAAATTACTTTATTTATCCCTGAGGTGAAATTCAGTTAGTCTGGTAACTCTGGAAGAATAATCTGCCACTGTGCAGAACTTCAAACACAATGAAAAACATGCAAAACTATTCGGTTCAGAGACAATACTAATTGTTTATACACTTAAAATTGTGAATACAGTTTTTTTATTTTTTTATTTTTTTATTTTGGTATTCTGATATCGTCTTTGTGATATTTGTAGTAGTACTGGATTCAGTGGATTAGATTCAGTGGATTAGATTCAGTAGATTAGATCCAGTAGATTGGATTCAGTAGATTAGATTCAATGTTTTAGATTCAGTGGATTAGATTCAGTGGATTCAGTAGATTAGATTCAGTGGATTCAGTGGATTAGATTCAGTGGATTCAATGGATTAGATTCAATAGATTAGATTCAGTAGATTGGATTCAGTGGATTCAGTAGATTAGATTCAATGGATTAGATTCAGTGGATTCAGTGGATTAGATTCAGTGGATTCAGTGGATTAGATTCAGTGGATTAGATTCAGTGGATTCAGTGGAGTGGATTAGATTCAGTGGATTCAGTAAATTATATTCAGTAGATTGGATTCAGTGGATTCAGTAGATTAGATTCAGTGGATTAGATTCAGTGGATTCAGTGGATTAGATTCAGTGGATTCAGTGGATTAGATTCAATGGATTAGATTAAGTGGATTCAGTGGATTAGATTCAGTGGATTCAGTAAATTATATTCAGTAGATTATATTCAGTAGATTGGATTCAGTAGATCATATTCAGTGGATTAGATTCAGTGGATTAGATTCAGTGGATTCGATTCAGTGGATTAGATTAAGTAGATTCAGTGGATTAGATTCAGTAGATTCAGTGGATTAGATTCAGTGGATTCAGTAGATTCAGTAGATTCACTGGATTCAGTGGATTTGATTCACTGGATTCGATTCAGTAGATTCAGTGGATTTGATTTAGTGGATTCAGTGGATTAGATTCAGTGGATTCAGAGGATTAGATTCAGTGGATTAGATTCAGTAGATTCAGTGGAGTAGATTCAGTAGATTCAGTGTATTAGATTCAGTAGATTCAGTGGATTAGATTCAGTAGATTCAGTAGATTAGATTCAGTAGATTCAGTAGATCCAGTCCTCATGTCTGATTCTCTCCTCTGCAGGTCTGACAGTGCAGCGGACAAAATCAGGTAAGTCTGATCTCTCTTCCTTTATCTGTGGTGGTGGGATCCTGCAGCGTGTTTGGCTGGTTTCAGGGATCAGAGATCCAGTGGGTCTGGCCTCAGTCACCCCATCTGGTTTCAGGGATCCAGTGGGTCTGGCCTCAGTCACCCCATCTGCCCCGCCCCCCATGTCACACAGATTCTGTTGTCTTTGTGCCCCACCAAGGTGTGTGAATGCTCTTTACAGTGGGAAGCTGCTCTGAATACAGTTGCAAGCCATGGAATGTCATTGTTGCTTTTATTGGACAAACAACAGCAGAGAGACACAAACAGAGAGCCTCTAGGCCCGCACACCACTCTGGAGCTTTTACTCTGTTAGCTAGCTGACCCATAGCAGATCACACACTGTAGACACACACTGTAGACACACACACACTGTGGACACACACACACTGTCTCTTCAGGGCGTCACACAGACACGGTGGCCGTCCTGAAGCTCGCGGGTTCGAGGCCCACGCTGAACAGGTGAGTGACAGGTGAAGATGTTTGTGTTGCACCAGGAGAACGGAGGAGTTGATGGATTATTGCTCCTCCTGCTTCACTCTGTGGAGGAGTTGAACATCAAATATGCTTTGAATTAGTAGAGAAGTTCGTACAAAACACTGAAGACGTCTTCCTGCACTACAACAACTGAATCTAAGTCAGAGTAAATATCTCAGATCAAGGGGATATCTGCTTATTTTCTGTCTGATCAGATAGTTCTTCTTAGTCAGCAGTTTTTATTTTAGACTGCTTCACTTGTTTGATATTTCACGGCTTTTGTCTTATTTCAAGAATTTTAAGAAAAATATTCTACATCCAGATAAAAATCTTTGTAGCTGTCTGAAGAAAAGTTGACTAGTTTTTAGTGTGACTTTGCTGGTTTCTATAAATATAATGCCTATCATATCATTATGTCAAGATGATGGCTGTAATTCTAAGGTATTTGTGGCTTCATTCAGATTAGATATTTTTACTGGTTTTGGAAAGTCTTGACAAGACACATTTTCTTGTTCCATTGGCAGATAATTTTACTATTTTCAAGCTAAAATACACCTAATTACTGTACTTTTCCCCTTGTTTTTAAGAGCTGACTTGTTGCAGTGTGAAGCTGGTTTCAACATGTGTGGCATCATCCACATCTACATAGTTTAAATGCTGCTAATGTTTTCATCATGTGGCTACAGTTGAGCATTATGTGAGACAAACTGAAGCTGTGAGATGTGATGTTGCTATCAGGCCACAACATGGGAGCTCTGTGGCAGGTTGGTTTTATTCAGTTTTTTTGTGGTTTTATTCTGGTTTTATTCTTATTTTAAGTGTTCAACATGCTTATTTCTAGATTTAATAATCTTAATTCAAGAAATCTTGTCAAGGTAAATTATCTGTCCATGCAGCAAGATCATTTCCCTCAGATTTACTGTTTTATCTGGTTTTAGACACACCTTTTTTGCAGTGTGGACACTGTGTGTGTGTGTGTGTGTGTGTGTGTGTGTGTGTGTGTGTGTGTGTGTGTGTGTGTGTGTGTGTGTGTGTGTGTGTGTGTGTGTGTGTGTGTGTGTGTGTGTGCGCGTGCGGCTGCCTCTCGTCCAGGTTCAGACCACTAGGAGTCTCTGCTCTCCAACACACAACACAGAGACTTTGGTTTATTAGTGTGTGTTGTTTGTGTCTTCTTTGTTGGGCTTTGAATGGAATTGTGGGTATTTTGGTGTTTAATTTCTGGTTGTTTCCATCTCTTGTTGATGCAGTGAGTCCATTTTCTCCCGTTTGGTATGTTGGCAGGAAGTTGGCAGTTAGACTCTCTTGTTTTGTCCACAAACCAAAGAGATATTCAGTTTATTGTCATAAAGGAACAAAGAAACCAGAAATATTCACATTGAAGAAGCTGAAATCAGACAATTTGGACTTATTGTCTTTAAAAAAAACGATTCAAACCAATTATTAGATTATCAAAATAGTTGATGATTAATTTAATAATAGATTATTTTTCAATTTATTTAATAATTGTTGCAGCATTAGATATATATATACAGTTCTATGCAAAAGCCTGTTTTGATAACTGATGCTTTTATTTTGAAAGGACGAAAAGAGACTTGATCCTGTCGATTGTAAAACTCAGTGACATTAAACTGTAAAGAAAACATCAAGGAGTTCAATGTTTTATGTTTCAATCAGAGCAGAGCAATCAACAGAATTAACTGCAGCTGTAGAATGTTCTGTAACAGAGGTGGACAGACTGGAATTTCTGGCCTCGAACAGAAAACATTTTTAGCAAAACCATAATACCTATCATTGATCCGACTTGAGCGTCCTGAGTTCTTCCTGAACGTCTACATATGTTTTTTTTAAGAAAAATGAAAAAATACTTTTGTTAGAGCAATCTAAAAAAACTGTTACATCTCCCTTTTTCAGAAATCTTCCTGCGTTTTTAATATGGGAGCCAATGAGGCTGTTGGTGTGTGTTGGTGGATCATCTGTGCGTCCTACGCCCAAACTATAACTCTGACAGCTTTACCAGAGGATTATGAGTGAGAAGACTAATTTTCCTACGTTTCTATGTATAAATTATTTCTGTAGAGTGGAATTTGCGGCCTGGAGCGCAGTTTTAAAATTTATTTTTTGATAGTTTTTTCTCTCCCTCTACACTCTGGTGATGATGTCACACACTGTGACACCAACATTCCGTGCAATACACACCCATTATAATCTCAGAATTTCTCCAAAAATGATCATGGTCATTGAACAGGGATTGATAAAAAACTATATGACCTATCGAAACGTGGATTAATACACCGATACACAAGACTTGTTTCTACTGTTTAAAGTTTAAAGGAGAAGTAGACGTTTAAAAATCTCCAATTATTGTTCTTTTACACTCATTTTTTTTCGGCCGTCCCATTCATTTCAATGCAAAATTTTGGGCAGTTTTTTGCGACTTACATCGCGAAAAATTCATATTCCGTAGAGAAAAGTAATAGCACACCGATCCCGATCAAACTGCACGTTTTGATATATAATTTGTAGCGGGATGAAATTGTGTCCGGAAGAGGAAGAAGAAAAAATCCACAGTATAACAGTAGTGCTCGGGGCTAAATCAGGGCTCATATGTTCAGATATGGTTTTTTGACTTAGTCCAAACTAAAGAGAGCTGCAATAGTCTAGCCTTGATGAAATAAAAGCATGGATGACCAGTTATTAGTGACACTTTGTTGATTTCTCTCCTGCTGAAGCTCTTCTTCTTCTTATGAACTTGTTTTGGTGCCTCTTGTCTCATATTCCAATGATGCATATCCAGTATATTATTCTAGTGTCTCGTGGATCTCCAGAGCTGGTCTGCTCCTGTACCCTGTAGCCCCACTGCAGGTATTTCCTCAGTGAGTCAAACAGAATCGATAGCTAGTTTGCTATAAAGCTAGCAGTAAATAATGCATGCAGAGAGCCTCTGGCTGGTGAAGTGGGCACAGTGGAAGAGCTTTTAGAAACTCTGCAGTTTGCATGTTTGACAACAACTGAGTCCAAGTCTTCTTCCAGAGAGTCAGACAGAAGCTCTGATGGTTCCTGATAAAACCAGTTGAATAATGTGACAGTAACTGATCTCGTCTTTATAACGACCATCATGGAGATTCTCCAAACATTTCTGACTCTTCTTCTTTGTCCCCGTTGCTCTTCTGCTGTCTCAGTTTCTGGATTATCGATCAGCGTCTGTGGTTTGAGACGTGATCTTCCAGTGATGAGGTCAGCAGAATCTGATCTGTCTTCACTCTGAGCAGCAAAGATCTGAGGGTTATATATATATAGTGTATATGTATATATATATAGTGAGGAAATGATCCTCACAAAAAGAGCAGTTAGACCAGGTTCTTGTTCCAGATGACCTTTAGAAAGGAAAGGATAAATCTGTACATTGGAGCATTAATCAGCATGTTTGGCCAAGATAACATGCTGGATTTAATCCGCTGAGTCGGCAAATTACTTCTTCATGACGTCACAACATAAAAAAGAACGAGGCAACGTCGAGTCCTGACGTCATCTTTCATCTAAAATACTGGATTAAAACTCCAGGTTGTGTTTAACTCTTTGATGATCAACATATAAACACCTTCTAATACACAACATGGTCTAAAATGACCCTCATTCATTCCCATGTTATTAATGTTGCTGTGTGTTTGAATATCTTTTTTATTATTACAACAGATCATTATATTCATTTTTCCTTTCATACTTTATGAAGAAAAATAGTTTTTGTATTATTACATCAAGTTTACACACATGGGTCTAAAATGACCTTGTGCATTAGAAGCGTAGTGATACAAAAAGTGATTCACTAAATTAACAATGTGAGTATATGTGTAACTATGTTTGTCTTATTTTGAAGGTTTAACTTTAAAATAGTTGTTAGGACCACCAGATTACATTGGAAAATCACATATTTTAACATTTGATACTTATTAGAGCCACCAAATAATAATTTCCATTGGAAAAACACCAATTTAACAAACTAGGATAGTTAATATTTGTGTCTTCTTTGTCAGGTTTTAAATTGGTGAAAACATATAAACACCTTCTAATGCACAACATGGGTCAGAAATTATTTTTTTAAAAAGGGTTTTTATTCAGAAAGTAAGAAATGAAAAAAAAAATTAGGATGTATGATAAATATGTCTCTAGTGAGTCCCTCTAACTTAATGGAACTGCAAGATTAAACTGCTGGAGTACTCCTTTTTCAGCATTTCAGCAACACCTTCTAATGCACAACATGGGTCACAAATCACCTTGTGCATTAGAAGAGTAGTGATAAAAAAAAGGGTTTTATTCAAAAAGTAAGAAATGAAAACAAAAAATTAGGATGTATGATGATCAAAAACAAGTTAATCGAGGAAAACCTGCAATACTGAATGATGAAATTAATTTATTGCAAAGATATAGAATATAAAAACTTAGTGGACTTTAGACCATGTTGGGCATCAAAGAGTTAATGATGATAACCAAGTAAAACCAGAGATGAGCTCAAATATATTTAGTACAAAAATATAGAACTTATATCTTATATTTGTGACCTTTGATCACATTTGCAACATTTAAAACTCATTGAGCGTTTTGAAAAGCGAAAAAAAACATTATTTTCAAGATCAGATTTTAATGTTTGTCACCATTTTTCTTACCATTTAAATAAATAAATAAAAAGCTCAATAAATATTGTATGTTAATTATCAGTTAATTTCTGACCATTTAAATAAATGTAAATAAATAAAAAAGCTTAATAAACACCAGTGTATGTTCAGAATCAGCTATTTCTTACCATTTATATTAAATGTTAGTGTATGTAAACTATATGAAACCATTTCTGAACCACCCAGCCATCGTTTCCTCTCTGTTCTGTTTTATATTGGCACATATCAGAAACATATATAGTGATACTAATATGTCTGTGATCGGCCAGTAAATCAATAAACAGGTCAGGCTCTACTCATATTTTTCTAAGCAGGTATACTTTGTGCAATCATTTATTTGTTTCTTCCAGGTTACATTAGTTGATGATTAGATGAAGAGATTAGCATCGAATGACAACATCATTTGTTCCCTTTATCAGCCTTACACACTGTAAAAAATGTTTGTAGAAATGACAGTAAAACTGTCAAATTGGATCAGAAATACGGTGTAAAATTAAAAATGTATTTAACCATCGTAAACACTTAATTACCGTAAATGAAGGAATAGTACAAAACATAAACTGTAAAAATATAAAAAACATTCATGTAAAATTAATGTAGAGATATCCTAATTATCCCTAATTACCCTTAAAATAACAGTCTAAATTGCAGTTTTTGATAATATTTTTAATATATTAATAGACAGCAGAAAACCCACACACTGTATTTTTATGGTATTTTACCGTAAATGAAACTAGGGGTGTGCCATATCGTATCGTTCACGATTATACCGGTATATTTTTTTTATGGGTAAAAAAAATGCATATCACGATATTGGCAACATTCCTACTTCTTGATGTAGTGGTGTAAGGATTTCCTATTAATTACCTAAACTGTGGCGGCCCGCTATAGTATCATGTGCTGCGCTAACGTCACATTTCAAGCTACTGAAAGTATATCTACACTATTCATGATATCAAGTTATTTTGCGTTTTGTCTCTGCTCAGCAGAGTGTCTGTCACCCGACCCGCACGTCTCCATCCTCCTCCGAGACATGCGCGCGCATTCACACATTTAAACACACGAGCTGAATACAGCAAGCTGCCGTGCCTACCTACTCTCCGTGTACATCTGCGTGCGCGCGCCAATCTAAATCATATCAACCTGTCCGGTCTTGTCAGGGGTCCAAACCGTCCAAACACACTGTTGCATTATGCCGGTCGTTAGCTAACATTAGCTAACAATTAAAGTTGTTTTGGTTTTAATCACAAAAAGCTACTAATATTTCCTGTCGCTAAACAATGCCGCTTTCAAAATAAAAGCACAGAATCCACCTCCGATTTTACAAGAAGACTGTCAAAATAAGATGCCTTAAATAAATCATAGAAGAACCCTTATTCTCCTTTACAATAATTCATTAAAATAGGCAATGATTAAGATCAGTGTATATGATGGAATAGTGGCATTAGAATGTGTGAGAGGCACCAAATTTGGGCTTTTATGAAAAAAATGTCTCTAGTCCACACAGTCTGGCTGCTCCATGCCCTAGTGGAAAGCCCTGTTGACTGTAAAAAAAAAAGTAATGTGAGTTGTTTGGTTACATTTAGCTCTCAAAATGGACGAGATTGATTGTACTATAAAATGTACAAAATTTTCTCCCGGGGGCCCGCCGCACCCCCTAGATGGTTATTTTTTATTATTTGCTAATACTCAAGAGTCGAGAGTAAATTTTTTGTATTTGGCAACTGTTGAGATTAGCAATTTACACTAAATTTAGATTTATGATTGATTTTTATTTTGTTGTACGATTTTTATTTATTTATACAGACTAAAATATATTTTTCTATATATTTTTCAGTATTTTTTAATATCGTCAACAATATCGTTATCGCAAAAATACTCTGAAATATCGTGATAATCTTTTAGGGCCATATCGCCCACCCCTAAATGAAACAGATTATTTTTACAGTGCATATGAACATCTACAGCATCGTTGCTGTTTTCTGTCTGATCTCAGATCTGTTCTGTGACTCTTCTCCTCCCTAATGAAGCTGCAGCTGCTCACGGATCATAAATCAGATCCCAGATGATAAATCAGATCCCAGATGATAAATCAGATCCCAGAGCTGATTCACATGCTGACAGTGATGCTGAAGTGGTTTCTGGTGAATTTAGGTCATGTAGTTATTTCTGCAGGATGCTGCTGAGAATCATGACGTCGTTCTGCCTCTTCTCCATATTCATGTGTGTGTTTGAGCGCATGCAGCCACCGCAGCGCTGATTGTGTTCAGCACAAAGAGGAGGCGCAAAGAGGAGGCGCGATGCTCCGGACGAGGAGCGTGAAGGCTGCCTGCAGCTTGTAGCGCAGACAGGAGGAGGAGGAGGAGGAGGAGGAGGAGACTGAGAGGAAGGGAGGGAGGCTGATGAAGCAGTGAGAGGAGGAAAGGAGGTGAAGCACCTCCTCATCAAGCATCGCCGCTCTCTCACAGCCAACCACAGGGACCTTCCCACACACACACCATGGCTAGCCAGCCAATCAGAGCGCTCCTCTCCTCGAGCCGTCCTCCTCCTCGTACAACTGCTCCTCCTCGGCTCGGAGGAGCAGATGTGAGCTGCTGCGGTGGAAGAGAAGCTGAAGCACCTGCACACAGAACAGAAAGTCACTGTTGTTGTTGGATCAACGGGAGGAAAGATGGAGGTCTGATGGTGGATGAGAGGAGCAGCGAGGAGGCAACGAGGAGGAGGAGGAGCTGGGCTCAGATTTATTCCCATCAGGAGATCAGCAGACAGTCTGGACACCCTGCAGCTCCTCAAAGAGCCTTTTAGCTTCACGAGTGGATCTCCTCTCTCTGTAACTTTCAGCTCCATGACATTATTTCTCTTGCGGCTGATTATTTGTGGATGTGGCTGGTGAAAGAGGAGGACGAGGAGGATTCTTTATGAGGCGAGGAGGCGACGATGACAAAGCATGCCGGACAAGTGACTCTCTGACCAGGAAAGAGCGTGACAGAGACTGAAGGAGGCCATGAGAGCCAGGAGAGAGGCCAGGATGGTGTCTGCCTGTTCACCATGCACAAACATAAGGTCAGCTCTCATCCTGCTGCTTCTGCAGCTCCACTTTGATCAACAGCACGTTAGCTCACATACATAATATTAACGTGAAACCTAATCTATGGCATGAACCTGTTATATCTGGAAGCTATACAATGTGCAGCTTTTATATTATAATAATAATATTTGTAAAGATGTAGATGTTTATATAAGACTGACACAAATAGAAAAAGTGCAGGCGAGTCTTAAACATTGAAGTGGAACATCTCTCCAGATTTGAACTGTTTTAGGAAACCCCACCCATTTACTACTTCATATACTTCATAACCTTTTATATATATGGAAGCAATACAATATGCAGCTTTTATATTATAATAATAACAGTATTTGTAGAGATGTAAATGTTTATGTAAGACTGACACAAATAGAAAAAGTGCAGGTGAGTCTGGAATATCTCTAGATTTGAACTGTTTTAGGAAACCCCACCCATTTACTACTTCATATACTTTATAACCTTCTATAGAGTATATATAGATATGCATATATCTGCTAAATGAAGTGCTAACATACTTTCCACTGAGTGAATCACATGACCCAGATGACTATTGTTCTGCAGCTTTACCCTTTTCTGTTTGACCTTTGCTGCAGAAAAGCACCCTCTTCCTCTGCGTCCAGGCCGAGTTTTAAATGTCACAAACATTATTCTGACTTACTTAAGACATTAGGCAGCATAGGAGGAATATAAAGGAGCATGTTGAGATATTTTATCCATTTAGAGCTTCAGACAGAGAGCTGTCACAACCAGCTGAGACTCTGGCTGCAGTAATACAGCAGATATTCATCCTCGAGGTGTGGCAGGTTACATTTAGTTTCTTTTCATTCAAACAGAAGAAATGTGACAAAAAATTAAACATGCATTCACCCTAACCTGATGATAGCAGGGCGTGGTGGAGTAAATCACTGCACACACACACACACACACACACACACACACACACACAGACACACACTGAGGGATTTTCCAGGCGGCTTCACGGCTCCTAAATCTCCTCTGTGATCTCTGCTCCCCAGGTCCATTAGGGCTAATTTGGTAGAATGTAGTGTGTGTGTCAGGTTGGATGCTAGCGCTGCTTTAGCTTCCTTCTGTGACATAAATCCTCCTGGCAGCTTTTACTGTGTTAGCCTCACACTGCTAACTCTCTGCAGCCCTAAAGGAACCACCAGTCATGATCAGTAAGGAGCCAAAAAGATGCTAGTAGCTCAGCTCAATTTCACTCTTTATTTATCGTTAGAAGACAACGGAAGAAATAGCTAGGTTGCTTTAAAGGGGGGGGGGGGGGGGGGGGGGGGGGGGGGGGACATTGCTGGCACTGATCCTCAACTGTTTGTGTTCAGTGGCGATACAAATACTGTGTGATTTCCATCCTGCAGGTAATAATAATAATGTGGGTCACGTTTTTCTTTGCTATTTACATTTATCTACAAAGTCTATAAAAAAGTATTTCCCCTGCTTCATGTCCTGGAAGGCTAACCTTATTCACATTAGGCCTTTCCTATAAATCATGCTAAGAGCAAATTTGTGCATAAATGAATGTTCCTCACCATTTTATACAGCCATTTCTGCAAAACTTTATATTATCTTTAATAGGTAAACCAGCTATATCAATTCTATTTCTCAAAGCTAAATTAAAAATAATCAGCTGTCAATATCTGCAAAATGTTAGAATATATCAGGATTTGTTTTTCTTAAAATTCTGTCCCTCAGAACCCCAGCAGCCATAGTTAAAGGTAGCCCACCACCACAGTCTCCAAGCTAAAAGGACACAAATGAGTCTTATATAAGAGTCCTGAGACGAGTCTGTCCATCAGTACCTCAAGCTCTCAGCTCTGATGTGAAACAGCCGTACAGAAGACGGACCGTGTCAGAAAATGAATTTTTTAATGTAATGCTGCTCAGTGAAGTTACTGCCCTGTGACACCATTAAACCACTGATTTCATGTTGAAATGCACACTTTGTAGAAATCTTTTGCTTTTAATTTTATGGCTCTAAAATGTGAGTTTTATGTGTAGAAAACTTAACTTTAGGTCCGGGAATTCATCTTTTTTCTTTTTTTTAACCTATTTAAAGCAACATCACATAGAAATAGGTTTTGCTATTTATTTTTTTAACTTTAAAGTTTCAGACGACAATTCACTTGTACATGCTGCTGTAAATATGGCAGCTGTTTCTGCATTTTCATATTGTAACATTATGACCAAAGAGTGCTCTGGTGATATGGACCAAAAGTCATATCTGGGCCCGGTTAAAATACAGGAGCTATACTGGAAATACTAATACTGGAGGACGTCGGGAAATAAGGGTAAAATACGGGACTTTCCTGGCCAACGGGGTACTTGACAGGTCTGATTCCTGCTCTTCTTAACGAGTATCGCCATCCCAAAGCATTCACAAGCGGCCCAGTCCTCCTGCAGTAGTCTCTCCCAGCTGTAGAGCAGGAGCTGTTAACCCCTCAGTGCCCAGTCTGCACCAGTCTGCAAATGAATCACGCATGTGTGAAAATGCTGCTCAGTTTCAGTATATCGATATTCAGATATTCAATGAATCAGGATATGACTTTTGGTCCATGTCGCCCAGATCTAGATTGATTAGAACAATTTCTGAAGGTTTTCTTCTAGTAATTCTCAACATCCATTAAAGAATCGAGTCTAAAACCTTCCTGGGAGATTGTCACCAGAAAAAAAACTATTCCCCAAGCAGCCATTCCAGCTGTTTGTTATTCTAATAATAAATAATATAATACATAATGATTATCTCAGTGCAATGTTTAGTTAACAGCCTGAGAGTCTATTTTATTTGTTTTGGTTGTAGTTTATTTATGTATGTTTTATTTATCGAGGATGTTTCAGTATTTGTTCTCCACATTTCAATCTCAATGTTTAATATTCTCCAGGTTTAAAAATGAATTGCTGTGGAAAATCATGAACCTATTATGCTCTAATATGGTTATTAAACTAAAAAAACATCGATTCAACGATACTATTGTTTATCAGGATAGTTTCTGGGAAAATATATTGTCCTAAAAAATGTGTTATCATGACAGGAACTTTAGGAATGGGAATTAACCTTTTCTTTTTTCTTTTTTTTTTTTTTTTTTACATATTTAAAGAAACATCACATGGAATAAGTATGTTTTGCAATTTATTTAGTACCCTTAAAGTTTCAGACAGCATTCACTTCTACATGCTGTTGTAAATATGGCAGCAGTTTGTTATTTCTTATCATTAAATTATGAGATTAAGAGTGCTCAACAACTTTACTAACAGCCAAGTATCAACATCACGCAATAACACAACACATAGCAAGCCAGCTAATATTACAGCTAGTCCGACAGCAGGAAGACCAGCTCTGTGGCTTTTTAGTTCATATTTGACTTTGACTGAACATTTGCTCTCACTTTGAGATAAAAAATATCAGGATATAAATCGATATTCGCCCTAAATATATCAGGATATGACGTTTGGTCCATGTCGCCCAGCCCTAGATTGATTAGAACCATTTCTGAAGGCTTTCTTCTAGTAATTCTCAACATCCGTTGACCCATAAGAACCCAGTAAAGTAAAGGGAGATATTTCGAGAAAAAAAAAAAAAAGTTGCAATTTTACATGATTAAAGTGGCAAATCTACAAGAAAAAAGTCGCAGATTTAAGAGCAACTTTTTCCTCGCAGATTCACCACTTTAAATCTCATAAATCTGCACATTTTTTTCTTGTAGATTTGTCACTTTAATCTTGTAAACTTTTTTCTCTAAATATGACCCCCCTCCCCCGGGTCCGTATGTGTTTTTTACACATTCTGGCTGTAAGTAATATCCTCCAATAGGATATAGGGTTGAAATCTGGAATTTGCAAGTATTTCAATGAGTGACCTATTAAGGGTTAAAATGTTTGTGACAGCCGTGTCACCGTAGGTTCTTATGGGTTAAATAATCTAGTGTAACCTTGGTGGGAGACTGGGACCAGTGTGAACTGAGTCATAGTGTGTTGTGGACCAGCTGCTGACTCTCTGTAGGTGATTCATTAAGTCTGTAGACAATCTGTCTGTCACCGACACACCCTCTTACCGTTATCAGTGAAAGGTTTTGTTTTCATGCTAGCTGGACATCTGCCTCGCTGTAGACTTACACAAGGAGAGATGCCATGCACATATGCCTTTTAATGGCACAACAGAACTAAATATAGAGCCGTCAGACGAGGCTGGACGTTTCCGTCCTCAGTTGGAGCTGAAATTGATACCAATCCATTTATCATTAGGCCCATTTATCCCCTGTTTTATTAATGGAGTATTGGTTGCAGGAAGAATTTTTGGTCTGTGAGATAATGAAAGTGGAGTTCATTCAGTCCACTGTACGCTGTAAAAACAAAACAACTGTTGTTTTTACAGTAAAAAAAACAGCAGCTGTGGTTGCCAGAACTTTACTGGTGCAACTTTTTTTTATATTACGGTAAAAATGTATTATCACTGTTGATTTCATGTCTAAGATTAACATTTTATTCCATTTTTTACTGTATAAATAAAAAGTTTTTTTCCATCTAAAAAAACACTGTTCTGCCATATAATTGACAAGAAAATACTTTATAAATGCTGCATGAATTAAAGATTTTACCATTAAATATTACAGTATATTTCTGTTAGAGATATGGTGTTTACTACATTTAACAGTGAGAAAAAGTAGTTTTACAAAAAATAAATGCAAAAGTTACAGTGATGCTTGTTTATATATTACAGTATATTTTTGTTACAAACACGGTGCCAGAGTATTTTATAGTGGAGTAATTTATTTAAAATTAAAAGAAAACTGTAAAAAATCCTGTTTTGTCTGATATAAACATTTACAGTGTTTCATTGTTACTGAAACTGAATTAACTCATTTATCATTTTACGTCTTTTACTGTCATGGTTTAGCAGTTTTTCACCCTAAAATCTACAGACATTTTTTACAGTGTAGCACTCTCAGTAAGTTGAGGTGCTTACAGTATGTGGGGAGGATAAAGAGACTATTATTATTGACTAATATATTCTAGAGCAGCTATAATGTACATGCAGCCCTCCTGTATCATCTGAGTGGTTCATGTGTCTGCAGGACTTTTCTGCTGACTCATCACAGATCCTCTGGTGACTCACGCTGTAATTCACATATGTTCATCAGCAGATCAATCCTGCTGATCACGCTAAACGTCTGCACCTCCGCCCAGCAGGACGACATTTAATACAGCACTTTTTACTGTAAATAAGCACTCTGATCCAGATGCACATCCACAGGGAGGAAACTTAAAGATGCTTAGGATGGAGATCCATCTGTGGTGTTGTAATTATTTAACAGGCTTGTTCCAAACGCTGCAAATAAAAAGGCCCATTCTGCACAACATGGAGCCCCAGCAGCACGCAGACAGATCTGATGTATGATGGAATAGTCCTCATCCTTGATTAGCATTAGCTTTAAGTTAAAAGGAGATCCACATCAAAGTAATTAAGAGGTAAAAATGTGTACATCTTTAAGTAAAATAGTTAAATGAGAGCAAAAACCTCACCTAACATTTTTCACAGTACGGTGATACTGTATTATAGAATCTTTATTGATATCCTACACTGTAAAAAAATCTGTTTCATTTATGGTAACATACCGGCAGCTTTGGTTGCCAGAATCATCAATCAATTGATCACGATTAAAATTGAATTAATTGTGCAGTCGTATTTTAAACATCCACTTTCAGCTTCTAAATATTAAAGGCACTGTGCATTTATTTTACATTTATTTTGAGTGTTTAGTCTTAACCGGAGACTCTTGATTAGTTCCTCTCTGAGAGAATATTAAAGTTGATTAAACTCCCTGACAGACATCAGATCTGCAGAAGGTAGAAGCCATCAGTAGTGCTGTGAGCTCAGCCAGGGGTAAAGGAGTGGGAAGAAATTGCTCTGACTGGAGAGGCAAATGTATTATCAGGTGCCACAGCAGAAATGAATTGATTGAATAGATGGAGGAGTGGTTGAGGGCCTGTGATCACAGTGATTCATGGTCCATGTGGGCGCTGTGTATTGAGTCACAGCAGCAGCAGCAGCGACTAGAGAAAGGACTCAGCTCTCTGCAGCACAGAACACACAACGACACACACATCTACATGTGATTTTGTGTCTCAAACAGTTATTGTTTGTTTTGGTGGTGTGGATTTGAATCAGACTAAATGTCAGAGCGTCATCTGAACTCACCACCAAATAATAACTGTACAGAGATGACTGGAAGCATGTTGTTTTGGTTCACTTTAAAAGCAAAGTGTGCTTTGTGAAAAGGTTTTCTGAACCAGCGAGAGAAAACAACTACATTTTAGGTTCCTTATCTTCTTTATGAACACTAGAGATAATAGATATAGCTAAACTATTGTTCATTTTGTGATAAAAGAACCTAATTTGGCCCATATGTAGCTTAATATATTTAGAAAAAGACTGGATATTGGGCCATCGCATATTCGCAATCTGATGGCCATGGCGGCCATTTTGGAAAATGACAGCCAGCTGTTACAAGTCAATAGAAGCTCGGCCTCCAAGCTGCTGTTACCATGTTTACAACACCACAAATATTGATTACATAAAAGTTCAAGTGAAAATGTTTTTTTATGACAATGTAAATAAATAATAATAATAATAATGTGTTAAATAATAAATGGAACCCCTTGGCTTTCTGATGTTCCACCTGCAATATATAATAACATTATAAGATAATGAGATGACCCATTACTTTGTAAAAGTGTGAGTGAGTATTTTATTTGGTTCTCAGGGTTCTAGGATCTAGATTATGTCCATTATTGCACCTGAGTCCAATAGGACATTTTAACCAACTGCTGATAGCCATTTTTAAAAATGGCTGCCACGGCAACCAGGGTCTGAATTTGTGACGGCCCAATATCCAGTTTTGTTCCCAGTATAATTATCAACGTATCTGCCAAATTTGGTGCTTTTGTCACAAATTGAACGATTGTTATGATATGTTGAGCTATGGCACTCCACTAATAGAACAAAGAGTTCGGCCTATTATGATTTATCGGCTTTTCTGTTTGTTTTTAGTGTAGCTGACATGAATCATCAGTTCCAGTGTTTTGTAGTGAGAATCAGCTGCCATCAGGACAATTAGGTCATGAAAAAGAAAAGATAATCCATCAAAACCTCTCATTGACTCTTCTCTACCCTCACTGATAGGCCAAGCAAAAGAAGTGGAAGAAACTGATATGGAAACCCCAAAGGTAGGAAATACCAAGACAAGACACTCCACACAACATATTGACCTTTCATGGTGATAAATCATTCATAATAGATTCTGGCACATCAGATGTTGATTCACATTTTTGGGTGGATTGATTGGAGCTATTTTAGGGCTGGGTGATATATTGACATAAAAGATATTGATATATTTATAAATGTCATATGGGGTGGTCAACCTGCGGCTCTGGAGCCACATGAGGCCCTTCAGGCCGTCTGCAGTGGCTCCATGTGGCTGTGACAACAAAATGTTTGTATATGTTTATAATATTTCTTTAATTTTCATTCATCATTGGTGTAGTCCCAAAGACATTTGTATCTTTCAGTTAAATGTGTAGCTTATATACAGTATTAAAATATATATATTTTTACATCTTAGTTTAATAAAAAGTGCTTTTTTAGCTTCCCAAAGTCTACGGTCGGGTACCTTAACCTACATTTTGCCAACTTCAAGTCTAGTTTTGATTTTCTTTAGTAAGACTAGCTTTCCATTTTTTCTTTAGTCTTTCATTTGCACTTGGGTCCTCGCTGCATTCTGACAAAAACATGAATAAATGCTCCTTAAGACCATCAGTACTGTTGGTAGGCTGTTTTCTTCTTCATCATGAGGCTCAAAATAAGGTTTGCGGCTCCATTACAACATTTTTTCTTTTTTTTTTGCCAACAGTGGCTCTTCTGTTAGTAAAGGTTGCCGACCCCTGAATAAGACCATATCACATATATCGATATAGTTGAAATTCTTACTAGGGTTTGTCATATTTAGTTCTTTTGTAATGTTCGTCCCAAAGGAAATAACAAGACAAGACACTCCACATGAGCACCGACACCATATGGACGTTTTATGGTGATAAATTATTAATAATAGATTGTGGTACACTATACCATCTTCCATTTCTGTATATTTTCCTCTATTTCTAAATAAAAACAATGTTAAGTGAAGTGAGTCATCACATCTGAGGTACTCACTCACACCACCAGGGGGAGCTGTTTCTTTGTGCCATACTTTCTATAAATCCCACTATAACTGCTTCTACTTCCTCTCCTCCACTTCTCGTGGTCCTCAGATTTCACAGTGTGAGAGATCCAGCAGCAAAAACTGCTGCAGCATCATTTACTGAAACACTGTCAGCATTGTCCTCTGCAGGAGCTCCACAGGGTTAGAGGTGGGGCCACTCTGTTTCCAGTGTGGCCTCTCTGTGGGCCAAAACATAACCAGTCAGAGCTTTGCTGCAAGGACACGACTGTAGAGAGGATATGGGGACACGTCTCTGTAGTACTGGAACAAGTTCACTAAATAATGAGCTCCTCCAAGTCACATTAACCCTTTGATGCTCAACATATAAACACCTTCTAATACACAACATGGTCTAAAATGACCCTCATTCATTCCCCATGTTATTAATGCTGCTGTGTGTTTGAATACAACAGATCCATTTTTCCTTTCATACACACTGGATTAAAACTCCAGGTTGTGTTTAACTCTTTGATGATCAACATATAAACACCTTCTAATACACAACATGGTCTAAAATGACCCTCATTCATTCCCATGTTATTAATGTTGCTGTGTGTTTGAATATCTTTTTTATTATTACAACAGATCATTATATTCATTTTTCCTTTCATACTTTATGAAGAAAAATAGTTTTTGTATTATTACATCAAGTTTACACACATGGGTCTAAAATGACCTTGCGCATTACAAGCGTAGTGATACAAAAAGTGATTCACTAAATGAACAATGTGAGTATATGTGTAACTATGTTTGTCTTATTTTGAATGTTTAACTTTAAAAGAGTTGTTAGAACCACCAGATTACATTGGAAAATCACATATTTTAACATTTGAGACTCATTAGAGCCACCAAATAATAATATCCATTGGAAAAACACCAATTTAACAAACTAGGATAGTTAATATTTGTGTCTTCTTTGTCAGGTTTTAAATTGGTGACAACATATAAACACCTTCTAATGCACAACATGGGTCAGAAATTATTTTTTAAAAAAGGGTTTTTATTCAGAAAGTAAGAAATGAAAAAAAAAATTAGGATGTATGATAAATATGTCTCTAGTGAGTCCCTCTAACTTAATGGAACTGCAAGATTAAACTGCTGGAGTACTCCTTTTTCAGCATTGATAAGGATTATATTTATTTGTTGCCCAGTTTATAAGAATTGATGATGATTATTTAAGGATGTCCATTCAAAAGAACTTTATGAAAACATTTAACTCACTTCTGAATTTAAGAGAGTATATGGCTTTTCCTTTAGTAGTTGCATTTTTAGACACCAGAGTGTTATTTGTGTATTGGGGATGTACTAGTGCTCTTGAAATGGACATTCAGTTTTATGGAAATCAGTCATTTGGAGATGTTATTTTGCATTCAGCATGTCAGCTTGTAAACACAGCAGTATCATTTCTGCTCTGACTGCAGGGGAACAGCTCAGAAACTAAGGTGTGTGTGTGTGTGTGTGTGTGTGTGTGTGTGTGTGTTTGTAACTTGGAGTATTCACATTAAGTTTATTTTGGCTGAATAGTAACAGGTCTCTAACAGGGCCGCGGGGGCCGGAGGCTCTTCTTAACGAGCCTCCGGACCCCGTGGCTCCTTAAGAAGAGCCTCTGGCCCCCGTGGCTCGTTAAGAAGAGTAAGAACGAGTCTCCAAAAGTCTCCAATAACACCAGAAAAAGTCTCTGGATTTGTCTCCGGCCGCTTTCTTGAAAAATAGTCTCTAAGGGGGTCTGAAAAGTCGCTAAATATAGCAACAAAGTTGCTAAATTGGCAACACTGCTTCACCGGCTTTTAGAAATGTCGCGTGTTGTTGTGGCGTCCAGTACTACGTCACATCCTGCTTAGCGTTCTATCCAATCAGCAACCAGGCTGTTTTCAGGGGAGAAAAACGGTCCCGCCCCCTGGTGGTTGGTGGACTACTGGGGTAGAAAGTGTTGATTAGATCTGCAGGAGAGACGCGTTTTAAAATGGAAATATCACCGACGATCAGGTTAATTTAATCATGGCGGCCAAAATCATGGTAACGATTAAAATGTGATTAATTGTGGAGGATTTGTATAAAACAGAGCTCAGGTTTGTTCTCATCTGAAGACATTAGAGAACAGTTAGAGAACAGTCTGACCTTGTTGGTGTCGTCGATGGTTTCAGGTTTTCAGGCTCGGCGGTGATTCATGCAGACTGAATCCATGTAACGTTGAGGTGTTTGTAAAGTCTGAGGCCTTCTGCATGACTTTAGCTTTGTCACCATGAGTGACGCTGATCATTTGTGCAGCTTGAAATAGCTCAAGTTGCGTCCTTGAAGGCCTTGTGGGTGATAATGGCATAGCAACCAGTGGTAAGCAATGTAAACTCACTGTGTGTGTGTGTGTGTGTGTGTGTGTGTTTGTGTGGGGGGGCTCAGCATTGTGTTTTCCCCGTCTGAATCAAAACATGAACAAGGTCCACATGTGGCCCTGAAGCTGCAGGCTGGAGCTCTGCAGCAGCAGGGTCGTCTCTGTGGCAACAGATGGAGGGTCAGTCAATATCTCCACCATCCCTGATCCATCACCACTCCACCACAGCCCTCTAATGCAAAAATACACTCCCTGCTCCACCTCCAGGCCTCCACTGCAAGTGAGTGTCTAAAACTAAAACACTGTGTGTCTAAAAAACAGATAAAAACAGTAAATCTGAGGGAAATGAAACAAGAATACAACCAGTTAAAACCAGAATAAAACCACATAAAACTAGAATAAAACCTAGATATTTCTTAAATTAAGATTATTAAATCTAGAAATAAGCATGTTGAACGCTTAAAATAATAAATTAACTCTTAAAACAAGATAAATGATCTAACACTTCTAAATCTAAAGTTTTTTGGTAAGAACCAAATAATCATCAGGTCACTCTGCTCGGGCCAGTTCATCACTGCTGGCAGCTTTAATTTATCTGGTTTTAAGAGTTAATTTATTATTTTAAGTGTTCAACATGCTTATTTCTAGATTTAATAATCTTAATTTAATAAATCTTGTCAAGGTAAATTATCTGTCCATGCAGCAAGATCATTTCCCTCAGATTTACTGTTTTATCTGGTTTTTAGACCTTTTATCAGTGTGTGTCTTGGGTTTTGTAAAAGTTTGACTATCAGGTTTTCAGACGGCGTCGTGCTGCTGCTGCTATGTTTTTAATCAACTTGCCTGTTTGAATAAAGGTCAGACTGAGGTTCCTTTAAGCAGAGCATGAGGACACAGATGGGGTCTGATTTTTACAGACAGTAGAAGCCGTCAGCGACAGCATCACGCTCACTGGTGATGAGGTCACATGGAGCCATTTCATAATGGTGTGACGTTGTGTAGTTATGTAATTATAAACAATGAGAAAAGAGTGTTGATGATGGAATAAGAAGGAAATACACAGACATGAATCCAATCCAAAGAGGCTTTCTGGGTTATTTTGCACCACAACAAGTTTTTGTTCATACAGTCATGGAAAAATGATTAGACCGACCTTGTTTTATCTGATATTTTGTTCATTTTAATTCCTGGTACTTTTCTATTCTAGTATTGCAAAAAAAAGCCTGAAACATTGTGAGGTTCTTTAGGGCCATATCGCCCAGCCGTAGGGAGGATCTCCAGTCTGACTGTCAACTCATACAGATGTTTCCCCTCACTCCACCTGTGTGTGAATTAGGGAGCGCAATAATTAATCAGTGATGGTCGTTAAGAATTTGGTCGATCATGTGGAATTTGTAATGGACCTGTGTATTTTTCTATTATAATTTTATCTCTGACTATGAATGAACTGAAACACGTTCAGTTCAATAAGTTAAAACATAAAACATTGAACTCCTCGTTGTTTTCTTTACAGTTTAATCTCACTTGCTTTAGTTTAACAATCAACAGGATCAAGTCTCTTTTCGTTCTTTCAAAATAAAAACGTCCAGTTATCAAAACAGGCTTTTACACAGTTCTATCGAATATCTTTTATTTTGCCCATGTATGCATGCAGCGATTAATCAATGAATTGATCATTACCGTTATAGATGTTGGAGTTGGCAGGTCCCTGGTGTGACTGTTTGGATGATTCTTCTTCGTCTACGTTAACATAAAGTAGAAGCCATGAGTTCATATTTATGTTGTGATATAAATCCAGATAAATCCATAACAAGTGGAGCAGCTCTGATGACTCTGACTACCAAACTGTTTTCAGTGCAGATCGATGGATTGGCCTCATCCTACTAGAGCTTTAAAATAATCTAAAAATAACAACTAGAAAATGTCCTCTGGGGAAATAGTGAAAGGGCCACGGGGGCTACTGCCGGTGTGTGTACACTATGATGAGATTCTTCAGAGATTTATAACAATTAATACTAGTAATGTTATGATACTATATATTATACAAGGAGCACACCTACAACAAGCATTCCTTTACAAGTATTTATCTATACAGCAACCTATGACCTTTAACCTCAAAATGTGTGTGTGTGAAACGTGTATCTGGAGGAGTGTGCGCGCTGTGTGTCTGTAACTA
Organism: Centropristis striata; assembly: GCF_030273125.1. Lineage (NCBI taxonomy): Eukaryota > Metazoa > Chordata > Actinopteri > Perciformes > Serranidae > Centropristis > Centropristis striata. The sequence continues at coordinate 20,546,453 of NC_081520.1, forward strand.
AAATCCCAAAGTTACAGTTGAAACTAGAAGTTTACATACACTATATAAAAAGACACATATGCTTTTTTTCTCATTGTCTGACATGAAATCAGACAATCACTTTTCCTGTTTTAGGTCCGTTAGGATTACCAAAATTATTTCTATTTGCTAAATTCCAGAATAATGAGAGAAGGATTTTTTTAGACATTTTTTTATTACTTTCTTCAAAGTCAGAAGTTTACATACACTAACATTATTATGCCTTGAAACAATTTGGGAAAGCCCAGATGATGTTGTCATGTCTTTGGAAGCTTCTGATAGGTTTATTGACAACATTAGAGTTAATTCGAGACATACCTGTGGATGTATTTTATGGCACACCTGAAACACACTGCTTCTTTGTGTAACATCATGGGAAAGTCAAAAGAAATCAACCAAAATATCAGGAAGAGAATTGTGGACTTGCACAAGTCTGGTTCATCCTTGGGTGCAATTTCCAGATGCCTGAAGGTGCCACATTCATCTGTTCAAATAATTATACCCAAGTATGAACACCATGGGAATGTCCAGCCATCATAGCGCTCAGGAAGGAGACGGGTTCTGTGTCCCAGAGATGAACGTGCTTTGGTCCAAAATGTGCATATCAACCCAAGAACAAAAGCAAAAGACCTTGTGAAGATGCTGGCTGAAGCTGGTAAGAGTGTGTCATTATCCAGAGTGAAACGAGTCCTGTACCAACATGGGCTGAATGGCCACTCTGCCAGGAAGAAGCCATTACTCCAAAAGAAACATAAAAATTACAGATTACAGTTTGCAAATGCACACAGGGACAAAGACCTTAATTTTTGGTCTGACAAAACTGTAATCTGTCTTTTCTATGTTTCTTTTGGAGTAGTGGCCTTTCAGGCCATGACATGCCTGGCCACATGACAGCATCATCTGGGCTTTCCCAAATTGTTTCAAGGCATAATAATGTTAGTGTATGTAAACTTCTGACTTTGAAGAAAGTAATAAAAAATTGTCTAAAAAAATCCTTCTCTCATTATTCTGGCATTTAGCAAATAGAAATAATTTTGGTAATCCTAACGGACCTAAAACAGGAAAAGTGATTGTCTGATTTCATGTCAGACAGTGAGAAAAAAAGCATATGTGTCTTTTTATATAGTGTATGTAAACTTCTGGTTTCAACTGTACGTGCGTGTGTGCGTATATCTGTAACTGTAATCAGAGCAAAGATCAAAGGACCAATCAGAGCAGAGCAATCAACAGAATTAACTGCCACCTGAATGTTCCGGAACAGTGACAGCAGCCAGAGGTGGACAGACTGGAATTTCTGGCCTCGAACAGAAAGCATTTTTTTTTCGGCCGTCCCATTCACTTCAATGCAACATTTTGGGCAGTTTTTAGTATTCTGTAGAGAAAAGTAATAGCACACCGATCCCGATCAAACCGCACGTTTTGATATATAATTTGTCCTGCAACTCTTCAAGTTGTAGGACTAGTAGCGGGACGAAATTGCGTCCGGAAGCGGAAGAAGAAGAAATCCACAGTATAACAGTAGTGCAGCACTGGTCCCTACAGCTATTGCTGTATGGGACCAGTGCTCGGTGAGATTGCCCCGAGGCACTAATTAGGGCTGCAACTAACGATTATTTTCATTATGGATTAATCTGTCGATTATTTAAACGATTAATCGATTAGTTGTTTGGTGAATAAAATGTATAAAAATATCAATGAGTGTTTCCAAACCACAAGATGACGTCCTCAAATCTCTTGTTTTGTCCACAAACCAAAGAGATATTCAGTTTATTGTCATAAAGGAACAAAGAAACCAGAAATATTCACATTGAAGAAGCTGAAATCAGAGAATTTGGACTTATTGTCTTTAAAAAAAACTGCTCAAACCAATTATTGGATTATCAAAATGTTGACGATTAATTTAATATTAGATTATTGTTCCATTAATAGAATAACTGTTACAGCTCTAATAACAATTACTGTTATGTACATTTTCTGTTATGAGACTCTAAACTATATATAATAATAACTGTCTGGTGTGAAAACACTCCTCTATCATATCAGATGTGAGAGATTTAACTGTTACAGTACGAGACACTTTCCGTCCTGATTTTCTGTTATTTATCGTCAGATTCCCTCATAGACACTTTAACATTAATAAACTCTGATGTGACTGTAAACTGCTGATCAGAGCTGGAAACTCTCTGTTCTCTCTCAGGTCTCAACCTGTTGTTGAGGTTAACACAGAGAATACACCTCCACCTCTCCTCCTCCTCTCTCCTCCTCTCCTCCTCTCTCCTCCTCTCTCCTCCTCTGCTCCTCTCTCCTCCTCCTCTCCTCCTCTCCTCTCCTCCTCCTCCTCCTCCTCCTCTCTCATCCTGTCCTCCTCTCTCCTCTCCTCCTCCTCCTCTCCTCTCTCCTCCTCTCCTCTCCTCCTCCATCCTCTCCTCCTCTCTCCTCTCTCCTCCTCTCCTCCTCCTCCTTCTCCTCCTCTCTCCTCTTTGTGTAGTAATAATGATGGTGTTTTGTGTCCTGTTTTCCTGCCGCTGGCTGCATCAGAAACAGGAAGTGGACTCTTTAATGTCAGCACGTGTCTCTTTGTTCTTTTATTCATGGAGAACGTGACGCAGCAGAAGGTCGTCTCCTTTCACTGATTAGCACTGTTTTTGGGGGTTGACTTGATGTTGAGCATCATATCTTGGTAATTCATTTATTTTAGCAATCATTATCATTTTATGTCATTTATCATGTCTTGTCATCATGATGTCTTCCACTCTGAGTCTCTTATGTTTTAGTCACTGTTGGCTGTCTCTAAGTGTCTGTTCACTATGACTCAAAAAGACACAAAATGACCAAAAGAATTACCCAAAAAATACACAAAATGACACAAAAAGACACAAAATGACCAAAAAAAGACAAAAAAGACACAAAATTACACAAAAAGACATAAAATGACAAAAAAAGCATGTCTGTCTCTAAGTGTCTGTTCTGTCCTCAGTGGGACTCATGATGCTGCTGATAGTATTAATGTTTTTGATCGTCAGAGTTTGATCTTTCTGATGGTCCTTGAATGGAAAAATGCTCCCAACGTTCTAAAAAACAACAAAAAATATCTGATAAGAGTTTAATTTAAGAGCTGATATCTAAACATTTAACATGGTTTTATTGATCATGATTTTGGTTATTATCAATAAATCCATGTTAAATGTCTATATATCAGCTCTAACATTAAACTATTATCAGTTATTTCTGTTGTTATCATTATATTTGTCCAAACAAATGAACCTTTGGTTAAATCAGACATTGAAATGAACCAGAAACTGAAGAAACCACTGGTCTAATAATGTATTTTCCTCTATCTGAGAGGAATAAATGTTTCCTGCTCTCTGTCTCCCCTCTGTGGCCTTCAGGAAAAAACACATTACCCATCATGCTCAGTTCAACAGTAAACAAACAGTCACGTGATAAACCAGCATTATTCCCCTCTGATCACCTGGTGGAGATCAATGTGTGGGGGTTTATCACCACCAGCAGGAACCAGAAGGAGAGTAATCCAGAGGAACGCCCAGCAAACTGGATTAATCCAGATTATCTGACAGCTATTCTTAGAAACAAATGAAGAGTCTCTGGGCCAGATTAGGGTTCAAGGCTGCTAAACAACAAGCTAATGCTGCAGCCACATGGCAGCTGTTTGATGACTAATCATTATAAATTAGTCTGTTAAACTCACTACATGAAATATAACTTCTGGATGTGTTTCCTATAAGAAAACTTTCAAACCAACCAACCAGAGCTGAGTTTTCCTTTAACAACCTTTTTATAAAGAACATGTTTACATAGCATATTGGAAAACTCTAAATATAAATCACTTTACCCCAAGGTTATTATTATTATTAGTTAACGAAAACTAACGAAATAAGGAAAATTAGAATTGAAAAAACATTTTCGTTAACTGAAAGCTTTTTAAAAAAACGATAACTAACTGAAACTGTGTTTTGTGGTTCCAAAACGAACTAAAATTATAGTGAAAATGTCCTTCGTTTTCGTCTTTGTCAACTTTTTTTATCTGTAAACCTTTTTGGTTGATATGAAATCTATTTCATCTATCTGGTTTTATGACTTAATAAACTTATTGGGGCTGAGATGGATCAGACAAAGGAAATAAAGGAAACATTTATTGTGACCTTATTGAATCTGGACCCAACAAATACCCCATTACAAAACAACTACAACTAATAAAAACTAAACTACAACTAATAAAAACTAAACTACAACTAATAAAAACTAAACTACAACTAAAAAAAACTAAACTACAACTAATAAAAACTAAACTACAACTAAAAGAAACTAAACTAAAACTAATAAAAACTAAACTAAAACTAAGCATTTTACAAAAAAATAAAAACTAATTAAAACTAGCAAACTCACTCTAAAAACTCATTAAAACTACCTGGATTTGAAAACAAAAAATCACAACAAAATTAAAACTAAAACTGATGAAAAATCTAAAACTATTCTAACCTTGCAACAGAGTAAATGATTCCTGTTGTTGCCTGGTGACAGCAGCAGCTCTGTTTGTATTATTTGATCCAGGGATGGGCAACAGGAGGCCCGGGGGCCACATAAGGCCCTCACCCTCACTAGAAGTGGCCCTCAGTACAACTACATTTGAGCATGAAATCTTAAAAGTTCAGTGTAAAAACGCACAAAATGACTTCTTGTAATGAATGTTTTTCTGCTGTTCTTGCACTGAAAACAAAAGAAATCACAGTAAATGTTTTTTTTTTTTTGCTTCAAACCTTTTGTATTCCAATTTATACTGTTAAACATTCATTTGAGCATGAAATATGTTCAGTTACTGCACTGTAAACATATTTAAAATGTCAGTTTCATCATATCTGGTGAAGTGACGCTCCTATATGTGGCCCTGTGGTAGTGAACATGATAAACTGTGGCCACCTGCAGCATTTAAGTTGCCCATCCCTGGTTTGATCACTAGTATTAACTGTAGCAGCAGTGAGCTGTGTGTGTAGTATTTGATCACTAGTGTTTTAGTGTATTGTTCTGTGTTGTGGCCAGCAGGAGGCGTCAGTGAGAGGAGACATGAGGAGGAGCTGTTCCTTCAGCACCAACATGGAGCTGCTGCACAGTCAAACCAACACAGACATACATCAACTCAAACTTTATTTATAAAGCACCTGTAACAGTCCTCTGCCTCTCTAAAGCTGGGTTCATTCACACCACCACCACTACTGGAGATAGCACATACATACATATAACTCACTGTCAATGGAGAACCACTCCTCAGTATTATGTTCATGGTTTTTTTTTCTTGGATCTTTTTTCAGTGATTATTTTAGTCAGATGCAGCCGTAGCATAGCAGCAACATGTTCTGCTCCAGTGTTCTCTGGATGTTGATGGAGTTAAATGTCACAATGAGCTCTCTGGTTAACTTAGTTTTATGGATGAAAATGATCAGAACATTCTCCTTGATGCATCAGAGGCTTTAATAGAGGAAGCTGGGTCCACATCTGACTGTCTGAACTCTGCAGACTCACTATTCATGTCTAATGTTATTCATACGGACATTATGAAGGTTTGTTTATTTGTTTGTTTGTTTGTTTGTATTTAGATCCCCAGCAGCTATTCTTCCTGGGCTCTATTATCATATTTCAGTGTGAAAAATACAAAGTAGAAATACACAGAATGATAACAGACATGACATACATTATATAAATACATAACATAAAACTAAAAGAACACACAGACAATACGTTATTACATTTCACATAAAACATGGTTGACATCACAAAACAAATACAAAACAAAACAACAGCTGCATCAATTAAAGTTGATATTTAGATAATGACTTTTAAGTTGTTTTTAAAGCGATATAGATTTAATAGAGTAATATGATATATATATATATATATATACAGTCTCTGTGTTCTTTTTGTTTGATGTTATGTATTCATATAATGTATGTCATGTCTGTTATCATTCTGTTATCATTCTGTACACACTGAAATAAGATGATAGACCCCAGGAAGAATAGCTGATGGGGATCTAAATAAAAACAAACAAACAAACAAACAAACCTTCATCATGTCAGTATGAATAACTGAATTCCTTATTGAATAATTAGATGGTAAGGTCCTCCATGGCTGCATTATTTATTTCTTCATAGTTAGTAGTTTTTCCGTGACGTTCTCAGTGGTTGATGAGTAGATGGAGACCAGATGGACTCAATCAGAGACTCTTACTGTCCTCCTGCTTCACTGGAGATCTCACTGCTTCACCTGGGAACATTTTCATAATAAAAGCATGATAATATGTTCTGAGGAACTCTTAAAGTCAGCAGCTATTGATCGCTAGTTATAGATAGTTTTATGGAGCCCTCTACAGTCCAAAATACTCACACATGCAGAGACATAATTAGCATAATTGTATTTTCAGGCTGTTATAATAATGGAGCATGCCATAAACATATATGCGCTTGTGTTTTACAGGAAAACACTAATGCTACTATTCTCACATCCCCCTTTGATCCCACATACTCTGGCAGAATATATATATATATATATATATATATATATATATATATATATATATATATATATATATATATATATATATATATATATTCTGTGTTCCATACACATTATATACATACTTTTCTGCTATTTGGCATTTCTGTATACGTCTTATTGTTTATATTCTTTATTCAGTCTTCTATATCTTTGTGTCTGTATCTTGAGCTGCTGTGACGACTAAATTTCCCCACTGAAGGATAAATAAAGTCATATCTTTATATTGTGGTATACTAAAACAGATTAATAAGTGATTTACTTATTAATTAACTAAAATTAATACAATCAAACAACAAAAGCATATCAACGAGTGACATCAGTCAAACATTAATAAACCCTCCAGTTTTTTGCAGTAGTTGTAGTATTAGTGACCTTAATGAGGTGTAATTTATAATGTCAGCTTTAAGAAGATTAAAGAGCAAGACTGATTATTGTGATGGTTCTGCTTCTGTTAAGTGATTGGTCAGTGTTTCTGTGACCTCTGACCTCTGAGGCCTGAAGAGATTAACTGATCGCTGCTTCAGTCACTCAGTGGACTGAAACACATAAAGCTCAATCCATTACAAGTATAGTCAAATTAGGAATGCACCATATACAATCATGGAAACAATGACTAGAGCACCTTGTTTTCTTCATTGCATTTGTTCATTTTAATGTCTGGTTCAACTAAAGGTTAATTTGTTTGGACAAATATAATGAAAATACAAACATAGCTGATAAGAGTTTAATTTCAGAGCTGATATCGAGACATTTAACATGGTTTTATTGATAATAATTTTGGTTATTATCAGCAAAACCATGGAAAATTATTATATTTGTCCAAACAAATGTTCCTTTAATTGTAGCAGGCATTAAGATGAACAAGAAACTGAAGAAAACAAGGTAACAATGAAAATGAAACCACAATTAACAGTTTATTGTGTCAAACACAAAATGATTTCAACTTTATGGGTGTAAATTGAATATAAATATTTTAAATCAGTTAAAAAGGCTCCAGAGCTAAAAGTGAGTCGATGAAAACGTCAGACTTTATACGGCAGGTTTGGCTGGATCTGCTGCAGTGTGAATTTCTACAAATCAAAGGAGGAGCAGGGAAAGTTGCTTTTGTTTTGCTTCTCTAATTTTCTCTATTTCTCTCTAACATAACCTGTAACAGTAGGAAACAGTTTACATAACAACAGATACACAGATGAACCCCTTAATGCACTCGTACCCTTCAGCTGGTTCAGGTGTTTTGGGTTTAATAAAGGCTCCAAACTCTGGAGATATACAGACAGAGCTGCTGGTCCGCTCAATTAGTCCAATAAAGACAATTAACCAAAGACCAGCAGGAGTCAAACTATGAGTTATAAAGCTTCAGTCACCAGTTAAACCAGCTGAGTCACCATGATGTACATCATGTCTGTTAACACAGGGAGACCCTCTACTCCTGCATTAAGAGATTAACATGATCAGCTGCTAGAGTCCAGAGGAAGAGCTGCAGCAGCCCCCTCCATTAATAAACCCTCTCATACAGAGAGAGGGAGGTACCCTAACCCTCACTAACCGCTCACTGCTCAGCTAGAGGCTAGAGGCTCCAGTCAGGCAACACTGGGCCAGTAAGGCTTAACTGGGAGAGGAAGAGAGAAAGAGATCCATGTAGGGAAGAGGATGGAGAGAGAGAGAGAGAGAGAGAGAGAGAGCCCTGTGGTGCAGATCTTCTCTCTCTGATCCTCTTCCCTCTGAGAGTTTTTCAGAATAAAAGCATGATAATATGGTCTGAGGAACTCTTAAAGTCAGCAGCTTCCAGCTATTGATTGCTAGTTATACAGTAGTGTTCAAAATAATATCAGTCCAATGTGACTAACCAGATTAATCCAGGTTTTTAGTATATATTTTTTCCATTGCTACATGGCAAACAATTTACCAGTAGGTGCATTAAAGCAATAAAAAATATACTAAAAACCTGGATTAATCTGGTTAGTCACATTGGACTGCTATTATTTTGAACACTACTGTAGAGTGTTTTATGGAGCCCTCTACAGTCCAAAATACTCAGAGCAAATATGCACAAAAAAAAAAACATACACACTCACACATGCAAAGACATAATTTGCATTGTATTTGTCAGGCTACACTGTAAAAAAAAGCCCTGTTGTTTTTATGGTAAAAACCAGCAGCTGAACTTGACCGTAATAAATACGGTGCAACTTTTTCTAATATTACGGTAAAATGATATTAGCAATGTTGATTTCACATTTAGGATTGCCATTTTATTCCATATCTTACTGTATAATTAACAAGTTTTTCCATTAAAAGAAACGCTGTTCTGCAATATAATTGACCAGAAAATACTTTATAAATGCTGCATGAATTATAGATTTTACCATTAAATATTACAGTATATTTCTGTTAGAGATATGGTGTTTAGTACATTTAACAGTGAGAAAAAAAATAAATGCAAAAATGACAGTGATGATTGTATATATATTACAGTATAGTGCCAGAGTATTTTACAGTGGAGTAATGTATTTTTTTTAAACTGTAATAAATCCTGTTTTGTCTGATATAAATATTGACAGTGTTTCATTGTTACTAAAACTGAATTAACTAATTTATCATTTTACGTCTTTTACTGTCATGGTTTAGCAGTTTTTCACCCTAAAATCTACAGACATTTTTTACAGTGTACCCTTTGGAACAATGTACCATGCCATAAACATATGCTCCCTATAATAACACATTAGTAAACGAGCACAATAACGTATCACAGTTTGTGTATTACAGGAAACACTAATGCTACTATTCTCACATCCCTTTGATCCCACATACTCTGGCAGAATAATTTAAAAAGCATTTCATTGTCAAGTCAAGTCAGAGTTTATTTATAGACATTTAAAAACAACCTCAGTTGACCAAAGTGCTGTACAGTTATTAAAATACAGTAGAAATCATACACAAATATAGTTATAAATAATAACAATGAAAACAATAAAACAGTAAAACAATAAAATAGTAATAAAAACTCAATCCAAAACAGAATTAGAGATAAAAAAGAAAATAAAAGGGTAAAAAAGTAAAAAGCCAAGGATTCTTGCCTAGCTGAATATATATATCACAATTGCAATATGAACTAGAAAAATGTCCCCTGGGTAAATTGTGAAAGGGCCACGGGGGCTACTGCCGGTGTGTACACTATGATGAGATTCTTCAGAGATTTATAACAATTAATACTAGTAATGTTATAATAGTATATTATATACAAGGAGCACACCTACAACAAGCATTCCTTTTCAAGTATTTATTTATACAGCAACCTATGACCTTTAACCTCAAAATGTGTGTGTGAAACGTGTATCTGGAGGAGTGTGCACGCTTACGCGCGCATTTGTGTGTGTGTGTGTGTGTGTGTAACTAAAATCACATAAAGTAATGTGTGTGTGTGTGTGTGTGTGTGTTTTTGAAGCATGTGTATCTGGAGGAGTGTGTGTGCTTATGCGCATGTGTGTGTGCTTGTATCTGTAACTGTAATCACATCAAAGGATCAAAGGCAATCAGAGCAAAGATCAAAGGCAAACAGAGCAAAGATCAAAGGCAATCTCTGGCGATGAAGTCACACACTGTGACACGAACATTCCGTGCAATACACACCCATTATAATCCAAAATGATCCAAAAATGATCATGTCATTGAACAGGGATTGTTAAAAAACTATATGACCTATCAAAATGTGGATTAATACACCGATACACGGGACTTGTGTCTACTGTTTAAAGTTTAAATGGAGTCTCTAGGTGAAATTATGCCGGAGAAGTAGACGTTTGAAAATCTCCAATTATTGTTCTTTTTCGCTCATTTTTTTTCGGCCGTCCCATTCACTTCAATGCAAAATTTTGGGTAGTTTTTCGCGACTTGAATCGCGAAAAATTCATATTCAGTAGAGAAAAGTAATAACACACCGATCCCGATCAAACCGCACGTTTTGATATATAATTTGTCCTGCAACTCTTCAAGTTGTAGGACTAGTAGCGGGACGAAATTGCGTCCAGAAGAGGAAGAAGAAGAAATCCACAGTATAACAGTCGTGCAGCACTGGTCCCTACAGCTATTGCTGTATGGGACCAGTGCTCGGTGTGATTGCCCCGAGGCCCCAATCACAGGATTGCAATATTTTTTGGAATATTATTATCATTTTTATTGAAAATATACCTATATACTGAAATGATCTTGGTTTTGCAAGGATCTGTACAAAAAATATATATTTTAACTCTCTGAGGGAGGGAGGGAGGGAGGGAGGGAGGGGGAGGAGGAGGAGGAGAGATGAGGGAGGGAGGGGGAGGGTAGAGATCTGCGCCTGCTCACTGTGAACACAGCAAGTGCAGCTTTCATCCGCAGCAGAGAGAGAGAGAGTGAGAGAGAGAGAGTTAGAGCTGGATAGCGAGAGAGAGACGGAGAGAGACAGAGAGAGAGAGAGAGATAGAGAGAGAGAGCTGGATAGAGAGAGAGAGACAGAGAGAGAGAGAGAGAGAGAGCTGGATAGAGAGAGAGCTGGATAGAGAGAGAGAGTGTTAGAGTCAGAGAGGAGGATATTCAGCCATGTTGGCGTCTCTCTGCAGCCTCCTGCCGTCTGATGCTGCTGCAGGTTGCAGCGTTGTTGTGAATGTTGCGGTGCAGGTCACCTCCTTCTCTTGTGGGAAGAGCTGAGGATCCTCAGGGACGAGTGGATCGAGTGGATTTCTGGCACTAGTGCTGAGCACTGCGGCAGCAACGTTAGCAGCCGAGGAATGTAGCAGGAAGGAAGGAAGGAGGACAGAGCTGAGGATCTGAGGATCATCCTAACGGACTCCTGCTCCCCCAAACAACCTGACCTCCATCTGTCTCTGCTCCACACCTCCTTCTCCTCCTGCTGCGTCTCCTGCTCTGTATGGGAGGAGAGGCTCTGGCAGGCTGTCAGTCAGCATGCGGCGGTGTCACCGGGCAGCCCAGCGCCCACAACACGCTATGGACACGCTCAGACCCTGCTCGCTGTACTAATGAAAGGCTTCAAGCTCGCCTGGTAAGAACCACAGCTGAGATCTTGTCTGTCTGTGATGATGATGATGATGATGATGTGGTTCTGCTGTAGAGCTTTAAGAACCAGAGCTCACATGTTCTCTGGCTGTGTGATGATGATGATGATGATGATGATGATGATGATGATGTGGTTCTGCAGCTTTAAGGCTGTCATGTATTCAGAGCACAAGCCAGCAGCTGCAGGATGTCTGACACTGTGTTCTGCTGTCAACATGTTTCACACAACAGGCTGGATGCACCGTCACATATGAGGCTTGTTTATAAGAGAGTGCATTAAATATATTCATGTTCATCCATCCATCCTAGCCACACTGCAAAAAGGTGTCTAAAAAACAGATAAAACAGTAAATCTGAGGGAAATGATCTTGCTGCACTTAAAATAAGAAATTAACTCTTAAAACAAGATAAATGATCTAACACTTCTAAATCTAAAGTTGTTTTTTTTATCTTGGTAAGAACCAAATAATCATCAGGTCACTCTGCTCGGGCCAGTTCACCACTGCTGGCAGCTTTAATTTATCTGGTTTTAAGAGTTAATTTATTATTTTAAGTGTTCAACATGCTTATTTCTAGATTTAATAATCTTAATTTAAGAAATCTTGTCAAGGTAAATTATCTGTCCATGCAGCAAGATCATTTCCCTCAGATTTACTGTTTTATCTGGTTTTTAAACAACATTTTTTACAGTGTGGCTCTATTGACATGTTTCACACAACAGGCTGGATGCACTGTCAGATATGTGGCTTTTTTAATATATTCATCCCTCCATCCTGACCCTGCATGTCTTCTACATGGTTCTGTAAACCTGCAGGTCCCAGTGTGTATGAGGGCTAGATCAGGTCACTGAGCTGACACCACAGAGTGATCCAGAGTGATCCAGAGTGATCCGGTGTGTTTTTGAGGCGACCCTGCTCTGCTCCCCTCTGGGGGCTCAGTGTGAGCAGAGCAGCTGAGGAGAGAGAGAGAGAGAGAGAGAGAGAGAGAGAGAGAGAGAGAGAGAGAGGCAGAGAGAGAGAGAGAGAGAGATCTCACGTGGCTGCAGCCTGGAGAGAGAGACGCACATGCTGCCTCTCTCTCTCTCTCTCTCTCTCTCTCTCTCTCTCTCTCTCTCTCTCTCTCTCCTGTTTGTCCCCTGGTTATTGTCTCACATGGACAGACATGTCCTCATCCAGGTGGTCTCTGCTCTCACTTTGTTCTTTGTTTTTTAGCCTCAGTGTTTGTGTGTGTGTGTGTGTGTGTGAGTGTGTGTGTGTTACTCCTCCTTCATCCTCTCCTCCCCGTCTGTTTGTTTATGCTCCTCCTCCTCTTCTTGCCTGATATTTTTAGAGACGAATTACAGAGCACTGCAGGAGGAAAAAAAACAGAGGGGGAGCAGTTTGGGCAACGTGCGTCCTGCTTCCTTTCCTCCTCACTTTCATCAGGACCTCTTCTTCTTCTTCTTCTTCTTCTTCTTCTTCTTCTTCTTCTTCTTCTTCTTCTTCTTCTTCTTCTTCTTCTTCTTCTTCTTCTTCTTCTTCTTCTTCTTCTTCTTCTTCTTCTTCTTCTTCTTCTTCTTCTTCTTCTTCTTCTTCTTCTCCTCCCTACAGGACTCTTCCTGTCCCTCATGTCTCTCTCTCTGTCTCTCTATATTTGTCTCTCTCTCTCTCCTCATCTATCACTTGATCCTGCAGTCGTTTTCTCTTCACGCTGTCGACTGGAGCTTTGAACATTTCCTCTCAGGGCTTCATAAGATTAATCAGATTGAGTGTGTGTGTGTGTGTGTGTGTGTGTGTGTGTGTGTGTCTCAGATGTCCAGGGCCTCTTTATCATTCTATAGCACAGAAACACTATTAAACCTGAGTCACCTAATCTGTTAGCAGCACCAGACACACACACAAGAGTCACACACTGCAAAAAAAAAAAGGTGTTTAAAAACCAGATAAAACATTAAATCTGAGGGAAATGATCTTGCTGCATGGACAGAAAATTTACCTTGACAAGATTTATTAAATTAAGATTATTAATTATATGCAGTCTCTTATTCATATAGAAGCCCAGTCTGTATGTCTGTCTAGCTGGCTGCCATGTTGTCATGTTATATAACAGCTCATACATGTGGAGTTTTACTGTATCCAACAGGATGCATCTCCATCTTCTCCCAACGTGCAAAATGTCCCACTATCTTTTAATCCAAGGCTTTTAAAACATAGAAAAGTGTCCATTCACTGCAAATAACATGAAGCTGACCAAGTATTTTCTTCTTCTATCTATCAATAGTATTTTAATTATCTTGTTATCTAGTATAATTGACCATAGCTTTATGTGCTTATTTTAACAACATGTGTCTTTGTGTAACTAAAATGAGTGAATAACCTCTTCACAGGGATTTCTGTCTTGTGTAAAGACTTGTTTTTAGGATTGACATTGTGAGCTTTTTCATGCTTTTCAATCTATTCAACTGTTGAATATGGTGAGTTTTTACCTAAAATATTGGCTCCAGTTGAGAGTTTTAGTTGCATGAAGTTTAAATGTTATTTCAAAAGTATTTTTTATCACCAGTATCTACCCACAGATACTGAAATGAGGAAAAAACATGCTAATTTCTGTCTTATTTTAATGTTACTACAGTCGGGCTTTTCAAGCCACAATTGCTTGAAATAAGAATTTTTGGATTTATTTCAAGCTATCGTTGCTTTTTCCAGTGCCGAGATATTTATATTTACTTTTTATTTACTAGAATTCTTACAGAGAAACATTTACTTACTGCACTGGCAGATAATTTGACTTGTTTCCAGCATGTATTTGCTTAATTCTAGTTGTTTATTTCTTATTTTTTGTCAGTTGGTTTTGCAGTGTGAGCTCCCTCTGTTTCACCTTGAAAGGAGAAAAAAATCAATGAAGAAAGAAGTGATAATGATAAAAAGGTATCAGTTCCTCTTGTAGAAGCATCGATGGGAGGATCCAGCTGAAATCTGACTCTGTGTTAGCTGCATCCTGTCCTGCTACGTCAGCAGAACGCTGTGAGCTGGAGGTCGATTCCTCCATCAGACGTTTGTTGTTATAGAGCAGCAGCTGATTTATCTCCAGTCATTCATCAACTGGTTCAGAGCACTACACTCACTGATTCAACTGGTTAGTGATTTATGTCGTCTCTTGCTGGGTTTTGATGAGTGCAAAGTCGGGCTGTGGCGAGATCTCATGAGATTAACCTTGACGTCGCGGGGGCCGGAGGCTCTTCTTTACGACCTGCGGGGGCCGGAGGCTCTTTTTAACGAACCGCGGGGGCCGGAGGCTCTTTTTAACGAGCTGCAGGGGCCAGAGGCTCTTCTTAATGAACCGAGGGGGCCGGAAACTCTTCTTAACGAGCCGCAGGGGCCGGAGGTTCTTCTTAACGAGCTGCAGGGGCCAGAGGCTTTTCTTAACAAGCCGCGGGGGCCGAAGGCTCTTCTTAACGAGCCACGGGGGCCGGAGGCTCTTTTTAACGAGCCACGGGGGCCGGAGGTTCTTCTTAACAAGCTGCAGGGGCCAGAGGCTCTTCTTAACGAACCGAGGGCGCCGAAAGCTCTTCTTAACGAGCTGCAGGGGCCAGAGGCTCTTCTTAACAAGCCGCGGGGGCCGGAGGCTCTTCTTAACGAGCCACGGGGGCCGGAGGCTCTTCTTAACGAGCCGCGGGGGCCAGAGGTTCTTCTTAACGAGCTGCAGGGGCCAGAGGCTCTTCTTAACGAGCCACGGGGGCCGGAGGCTCTTCTTAACGAGCAGCGAGGGCCAGAGATTCTTCTTAACTAGCAGCGAGGGCTGGAGGCTCTTCTTAACGAGCTGCGGGGGCCGGAGACTCTTCTTAACGAGCCGCGGGGGCCGGAGGCTCTTCTTAACGAGCTGCGGGGGCCAGAGGTTCTTCTTAAGGAACCGCGGGGGCCGGATGCTCTTCTTAACGGGCCGCGGGGGCCGGAGGCTCTTTTTAATGAGCCGCGGGTGCCAGAGGCTCTTCTTAGCGATCTCTGTTTGTTTACAACAAGCACCAGACACTCTGTGCACAGTTAATGATGCTGGTTAATTCATCATCACGATGTTTATGATCAGCGGAGACGCTGTGCATAATCAGCCATGCTGCTTTGCGGCCACAGTTGAGTCTCCCGTGTTTAATCCATCACGCATGTGATCACAGTCGAAACGATCTAAAACCAAACGTCACCTCCAGAGTCTCTAAATCCCTCTGGGGGATTGTTGTCATGGAGACACACAGAGTGAGTGGACATTTGAGAGGGCGTGGCCTGAGACTTTAGAGAGGGCGTGGCCTGAGACATTAGAGAGGGTTAAATTTGGTTAAATAAAAGTCTGTTGGTCCAGTCAGATATTGTGTATATTGTATATATATATATATATATATTGTTGAGCTGAGAGTATGGTCACCCCTATTATCAGGTCATATATAGTGCAAAAATGTGTGTTTCTTGGCGTTCTTATGGTCTGCTGGCAGTTTAAATACCTCACGATGTAGATGAAATTGTGTTTGTTGCTTTGCCTGTTTACAAGATAACACAGAGGAGCGTCTGATGTTTTGGCTGTAGGGCTGCAAGGTTTAATCTAATTGTGATTATTTTTTACTTATATTGCAATTCGATTGGATTCACAATATTGGAGGGAATGATCTGTTTTACATCATTAGTCTCATTTTCATTAAAACAATACATTTAAATGATCATGGTGTAATTTTGTTGCGAGGATCTGTATCAAATAAATATAATTTGTAGGCTGGAACATTGATGCAGCACCACAGTACTACATTTTGTGACTGCATTTGGAATTTAATAACATTTACATTCATTGAGCAGCGCTACATGTTATATTTCAGGGCTTTTGTTCTGGGGGTTTTTAGGCAAATCATCTTTACAAAAGAAAACAAAGTTCACCATATTATTCTGATGGATAAAATGTTAGCGTAAAAGAAATATTCTCAGGTCTCAGTAATTAAAAAGAATCCCATGTGATGTATGTATTAGAGCTGGGCAATATATCGATATATATAAAATATATCCATATATTTTAAATGTGATATGGAATTAGACCATATTACATATATCCATATAATTTTTACCAAAGTTCTTTCTTTCTATATAAATGCTGCCCTCACTAGGGTTTGTCATATTTAGTTCTATTGTAATGTTCTTTATTCTTTTCTCATATAAATATATTTATTTCAGAAAAAGATTGGCCTGTTTTATTTCATAGGATATTTTTTTTATTTAAATGTGCACTTTATGGAGCTTTGATTTAAAAAAGGTTCTCCTGTTGTTATACAGTATTTATGTTCACTTAAATAATCAATAAAAGTACTTGTGACTTATCAGATTTGACTTTGACTGAACATTTGCTCTCACTTTGAGATAAAAATATCAGGATCGATATTCAGCCTAAATATATCAGATATGACTTTTGGTCCATATCGCCCAGCCCTAAAAATGGGGCTTTCCTATAAATGGTGGTAAGATGTTCCTGACCATTTTATACAGACATTTCTGCATAAATGTATATTATCTTTAATAGGTAAACAAGCTAAATCAGTTCTATTTCTCAAAGTTTATAATAAAAAAAAATCAGCTGTCAATATCTGCAACATGTTAGAATAAACTGGGATTGGTTTTTCTCTGATCTTAAAATTTTCCCTCAAAACCAGCAGCCCTAGTTAAAAGTATCCCACCACCACAAATGTGTCTTTTAATATATCAGGATATATATCGTATATGGATATTCAGCCTCAATATATCAGATGTGACTTTTGCTCCATATCGCCCAGCTCGAGTGTGAACTGTTGATGTCAGAGGAACAAGTGTCATCGAGTTTTCAGACTCGACTCCAGGCCTCCTGCTGGGTGTGTGTGTGTGTGTGTGTGTGTGTGTGTGTGTGTGTGTGGGTGTGTGTGGGTGTGACGAGGAGGCCTATGGAGTAAGACCGCTGTCAAAAAGATGTGTCCATGTTATAAGCATTCGTATTTGTAATGATAAACATTTGTGTGTAAATAAAAAAGTTGTACCCAAAATTCTGCTGTCACACACATGAGTCTGATAAATTATTAGGGTTAGGATTGTTTTTATGTGAGTATGAATCTAAAAGCTGTGAGTGCAAAGTCTTGTGAATACAACTCTAATTTCTACGACTACGAGTCTTCACTGTGAACACGAATTCAAGTTTGTGGGTACGAGTCGAAAAACTGTTGAAATGACGTCACAGGCAGGTCACAGGCAGGTCACAGGGGAAAGCAATCGAACCCCGAAAAATGCGCCGAAGGATGGCTGACAACATGGACACCGTCGGGGAAGCATCATCATCATCATCACAGGTAAAGTAAATAACACATCCAACATTTATTTATTTTTATTTAGTTGTTTATTTCATGAAATTGTACTGTTTTAAATAATATGAAGTTTATGGACGTTAAGACATTCTGCTTTAGCTTACAAGCTAACGACCGGGATAAAAGACACTCCACAATTTCAGCTGGGATGTTTAAAGTACTGGAGGCAGCCGTCACAATGAATGTTTCTTGATTTACAATGTATTGTAAATAAATGTATTGTAAATAGTCCAAATTCAAGTGTGGTTGATTCAACACATCTGTAATCCTTGATTTCAGACGTTCCAATAACCGAGCAGCTACTGGTCCCTGTAAACAACAAGTTTGATGCATTAGGCTAAATGCCACTGTTAACATAGTCATTTACCAACATACAGTACTCTATCCCACATAGGCTGGACAGACATAAAAAATAATTTTGTATTTTTAGCAAAATAATGTATGCCAATCATTAGCATGCAAGTTAATACAACAAATATCAATTATTAAATTATTAATTAATATTACTAGTCTGGACCCATGCAAACCACACTTGTGTGTCTGATCTCAGATATACACGTATATAATAAATAAATTCTGGATTGATAGTAAACTGCTGTCAGGACTCTGACTAATTCTATTGTTTGGTTACACAAGCAGTAACTGACATGTGGTTAGCTTGTAAGCTAAAGCAGAATGTCTTAACGTCCATAAACTTCATATTATTTAAAACAGTACAATTTCATGAAATAAACAACTAAATAAAAATAAATAAATGTTGGATGTGTTATTTACTTTACCTGTGATGATGATGATGATGCTTCCCCGACGGTGTCCATGTTGTCAGCCATCCTTCGGCGCATTTTTCGGGGTTCGATTGCTTCTTCTTCTTCTTCTTTGGAGTTTAATGGCAGTGGGCATCCTTAGTGTTGCGGTTCGATTGCTTTCCCCTGTGACCTGCCTGTGACCTGCCTGTGACGTCATTTCAACAGTTTTTCGACTCGTACCCACAAACTTGAATTCGTGTTCACAGTGAAGACTCGTAGTCGTAGGAATTAGAGTTGTATTCACAAGACTTTGCACTCACAGCTTTTAGATTCATACTCACATAAAAACAATCCTAACCCTAATAATTTATCAGACTCATGTGTGTGACAGCAGAATTTTGGGTACAACTTTTTTATTTACACACAAATGTTTATCATTACAAATACGAATGCTTATAACATGGACACATCTTTTTGACAGCGGTCTTACTCCATAGAGGCCGAGATACACTGCAAAAACCAACTGACAAAAAATTAGGAATAAATAACTAGAATTAAGCAAATACATGCTGGAATGTTTCTTTGGAAGAATTCTTCTTCTTCTCTAGAATAAGCAAAAATATCTCGACACTGGAAACACTTCAAAAGCCCGACTGTAGTAACATTAAAATAAGCCAGAAATACTTGAAACAAGCACGTTTTGGTGATAGAAAATGCTTTTGAAATAACATTTAAACTCCATGCAACTAAAACTCTCAACTGGAGCCAATATTTTAGGTAAAAACTCACCATATTCAACAGTTGAATAGATTGAAAAGCATGAAAAAGCTCACAATGTCAATCCTAAAAACAAGTCTTTACACAATAAGATAATTAAATAAGCACATAAAGCTATGGTCAGTAGGTAAATTATACGAAAACAAGATAATTAAGATACTATTGATAGATAGAAGAAGAAAATACTTGGTAAGCTTCATGTTTTTGCAGTGTAAGAAGAGAGAGAGTGTGTGTGTACATGCATGCATGCGTGTAAGTGTGAGAAGGATTTGGCCGCGGCCCAGCGTGGGGATGTTTGCTCTTCATACGACATTTGGTGTGACTTAAATCTACACACACACACACACATACACACACATGCACTGTGACACAGATGTGCACACACAGCCAGCAGCAGCTGTAGCAACAGCAGGCTGGAGCTTTAGTGCACGTGTCTCTGAGCAGCCTGCTGCTGCTGCTGCAGGACAGTTGGACACTCTGAGAGTGGACTGGCATACATAAAGGCCTGTGTGTGTGTGTGTGTGTGTGTGTGTGTGTGTGTGTCTGTCTGTCTGTCTTTACTCTGCACCTGTCTGCTCACTGGTTCAGGTTTATCTCATTGATTGTTGCCAATCAGAGCAGGAGACTGCAGTCTTTATGTCCTGGTCACAGAGCAGTGGAGCTAAGGACAACACTGTAAAAGGTGTTTAAAACCAGATAAAACAGTAAATCTGAGGGAAATGATCTTGCTGCATGGACAGATAATTTACCTTGACAAGATTTCTTAAATTAAGATTATTAAATCTAAAAATAAGCATGTTGAACACTTAAAATGAGAAAATAACTTTTAAAACCAGATAATTTATCTAATACTTCTAAATCTAAAGTTTTTTTTATCTTGGTAACAAATTATCTGCAGTGCACTCTGCTCGGTTAATTTCTTATTTTAAGTGTTCAACAGGCTTATTTCTAGATTTAATAATCTTAATTTAATAAATCTTGTCAAGGTAAATTATCTGTCCATGCAGCAAGATCATTTCCCTCAGATTTACTGTTTTATCTGGTTTTTAGACCCCTTTTTACAGTGTAGAGGAGTCTCCCCTCAGTGGTTTCTCCTCCTCCCTCTGAGCTGCAGTTGGAGCTCCTGCATGCTCTCATGCAGACTAACAGAACATCAAAGTCTTTTGGAAACTTGCAGCATGCGCCAGAATCTGCACAGATGCCTCAGATCCTCACATGCAAGCTAAAGCCCCAGGCAGCGAGCAGCATCAGTACCAGCCACTAGTGTCTCTCAGGGCTATTTTAAACCGACTAGAAAATTGCAGCTCCGGGCCTCTGCACCAAGACGATTCATTTCACTATGAGACGTGTTA
>NC_081520.1:20572298-20609798 GCF_030273125.1 Centropristis striata
ACAGTAAAAGACGTAAAATGATAAATGGGTTAATTCAGTTTCAGTAACAATGAAACACTGTAAATGTTTATATCAGACAAAACAGGATTTATTACAGTTTTAAAAAAATACATTACTCCACTGTAAAATACTCTGGCACTATGCTTTAATATATATATACAATCATCACTGTAATTTTTGCATTTATTTTTTTTTTCACTGTTAAATGTACTAAACACCTTATCTCTAACAGAAATATACTGTAATATTTAATGGTAAAATCTTGAATTTATGCAGCATTTATAAAGTATTTTCTTGTCAATTATATGGCAGAACAGCGTTTCTTTTGATGGAAAAACGTTTTTTTTTTTACGGTAAAATATGGAATAAAATGTCAATCTTGAACGTGAAATCCACAAAGTTAATTTAATTTTACCTTCATATTAGAAAAAGTTGCACTGTATTTATTACGGTAAAGTTCTGGCAACCACAGCTGCTTTTTCTTTTTTTAATGTGTGAAACTGTAGCAGCTAAATGTTATTCAGCCGTCATTTCTTTTTATTATTATTATTATTATATTATTATTATATATATATTATTAACACCTCTGCTTCTCCTGCTGCGACATGTCAGAATGTCTTGTGTAAAGAAAGAGATCAGATCTGCTGTGACTGGAACTGCTTTAGAATAAAATACCAGGTTTTCACTCAGATTGAACAAGTGACACGTCAGAATCACAGCAACCATCATGAAGTGCACACATAAAAAAGAGTGTTTTAGCAGGTTCATGGGAAGTTTAAATCATAATGTGTATTTGGGAGCATATAAAGGTCCTTCACATACAAATTAAATATCAGTGAAATGAACTGAAGTAAGAACTTTACACTGCGGCAGGAACGACCAAAGTTACGTTAAAATGCAGTCAAATCGCCTCGAGGGCTGCACGACACTCAGTCTGAACTAAATTATGCACAAAGGATTTCATAGTTACTCTCATTTATCTTTATTTATTGGATCATGCCACACAATTGAAAGCCTCAATGAACAGTGAAATCACAGGATATGTACGTTAATATTGGTAAATAATTGTTATTATTTGTTGGATATGGGCAGGATGCAACAATGTGACACATTAACTTGGTATTTCTGCACAGTTCCTGATAAATCTGAGGCTAAACTCATATTTTTAGTATTATACTATTAATGGTGGCTGCGTAGGATTGTTTTGACTCTTATCGTCCAGAGGGTTTGGGCGTAGTACACATAGATGATCCACCAACATGCACCAACAGCCTCATTGGCTCCCATATTAAATACGCAGGAAGATTTCTGTAGAAAAGCATATTTAACAGTTTTTTAGATCGCTCTAACAAAGCTATTTTTTCATTTTTCTTCACAAAAACCATATGTAGGCGTTCAGGAAGAACTCAGGATGCTCAAATTGAAGTCGGATCAATGATAGGTATTATGGTTTTGCCAGAAATGCTTTCTGTTCGAGGCCAGAAATTCCAGTCTGTCCACCTCTGCTGTCACTGAGCCGGAACATTCAGGTGGCAGTTAATTATGTTGATTGCTCTGCTCTGATTGGTCGACCCCAAAGCCTTTGATCCTTTGATGTGATTACAGTTACAGATACACGCACATGCGTGCGTAAGCAAGCACACTCCTCCAGATACACATGCTTCACACACACACGTAACTTTACGTGATTTTACTTACACACACACACAAAAATTTGTGCACATAATCGCGCACACTCCTCTAGATACACATGTTTCACACACACACACACACACACACACACACACACACGTAACTTTACGTGATTTTACTTACACACACACACACACACAAATGCGTGCATAAGCGCGAGCACGCCTCCAGATACACATGCTTCACACACACGTAACTTTACGTGATTTTACTTACACACACACACACAAATGTGCGCATAAGCGCGCACACTCCTCCAGATACACGTTTCACACACATACACACACACACTTTGAGGTTAAAGGTCATAGGTTGCTGTATAAATAAATACTTGAAAAGGAATGCATGTTGTAGGTGTGCTCCTTGTATATAATATACTATTATAACATTACTAGTATTAATTGTTATAAATCTCTGAAGAATCGCATCATAGTGTACACACACCGGCAGTAGCCCCCGTGGCCCTTTCACTATTTACCCAGAGGAAATGTTCTAGTTAAATATCTCATAGTTGCTCTCTTCCCTCCTGCTGATTGTGGACTGATAGTTATTCTACCTTTCAGAGGACAGAGAGTTGATTTATGTGTGTGTGTGTGTGTGTGTGTGTGTGTGTGTGTGTGTGTGTGTGTGTTTGTGTGTGTGTGTGTGTGTGAAACCATGAAGTGTGTTCACCTCAGAGCTGCTCCAGTTATTGTGATTTAGAAGGAGCTGAGGATGTAAAATGAGCTGAATGTGGCTGATGTCAGCCCTCCATTCATCCACGCCATGAATAATAGAGCAGCAGCAGCTCACAGCTCCACCACCGACCAACCAGAGCTGGAATACAGAGTGAAAGACTCTCTCTCTACCTCTCTCTCTCTCTCTCTCTCTCTCTCTCTCTCTCTCTCTCTCTCTCTCTCTCTCTCTCTCTGCTGAACGAGGAGCAGAAATCGACAGAGAGAGAGAGAGAGAGAGAGAGAGAGACAGACAGAGAGAGAGAGAGAGAGAGACAGTGAGAGAGAGAGAGAGAGAGCTGACTTGTATTCTAGCGGCGGCTGCAGTAATCAGGCTGATGATCAACAGCAGCAGGAGGAGGAAGAGAATAAAACAAGAGGGATGAAGAAGAGCAGGTTGCTAGTGAGAGCTATAGAGCTGATTATCAGTTAGACAAAGAGGGAGAGAACGAAGGATAGAGAGAGAGAAGGATAGAGAGAGTGAAGGATAGAGAGAGTGTAGGATAGAGAGAGAGAAGGATAGAGAGAGTGAAGGATAGAGAGAGAGAAGGATAGAGAGAGAGAAGGATAGAGAGAGAAGGATAGAGTGTAGGATAGAGAGACGGGAAGACGAGAAGACAGCATCTGATCTCCAGAGGGAAATTGCTGTTCTCTGCCGGGAGAATCCTCTTTTTATCTCCCTCGGCTGCTTCCTCCTCCTCCTCCTCCTCCTCCTCTCTCCTCCCTCCCATCCTCCTGGCATGCTCCACAACTCCTCCACCCTCCTCCTCCCCCATCCCTCTCTCCTCTCATCCTCCTCCTGCTCGTCTCCTGCTGGCTGAATGAAGAGCGTCTCCCTCTCTACATGGCTACCAGCAGGTTAGTGACCTGGTGGCGTTCAAGCGTAATTACACTCAGCTAGCATAGCAATTAGCTTCCTGCTGGCAACATCAACATGTTATATTGAGCAGTAGGAGCGTCCTCCTGCTCCTCAGACCAGCAGGCCTCTCCTCCAGCAGGAGGTGTTGAGAGTGTGTAAGCTGGTTATTAGGAGATCAGAGCTGCTGGAGATCAGAGGCTCTAAGCCTGCTGCAGGAAATCTCCTGCCTCTATTCTCTCTCTCTCTATGAATCAGTCCTCCTTTCTCCTCCTTCTCCTCCTCCTCCGGGGCAGAAAGACAGGAGGCGTTGAGTGGTGAGATGATCCGGTGGATGAACAGCTCGTTGCTGGGCGCTGCCCACCAGGACATGGTGGTGTTTGAGTGTGTGACGGTGGCCAGCGAGGGCTGCAGATGCCTGGAGGGCTGCTACGGAGAGCTGCTGAGGGACTGTGTCTATCAGCAGGGGTAGGACACCACTATAAGGGGGTGTGTGTGTGTGTCTGTGTGTGTGTGTGTGTGTGTGTGTGTGTGTGTGTGTGTGTGTGCGTGTGTGTGTCAGAGAGAGTGTATGGGTGGAGTTGCATGGGTTTGATTATGTAGAATAGAATAGAATAGAATAGAATAGAATCGAAGAGCCTTTATTGTCCTTGTACGTAGCACACTCTAAAACCCAATGTTGCTTGTTTGTTCTCGGGTTGTCACGATACTAAAATGTTCAACTCGATACCGATACTCAGGAAAATATTCGATACTCGATACCAATTTTTTTATTAAAAAAACAGAAATATTTTTATTAACAAGAAAAATGCAACATGTAAAAATTAACAAACATATTTTGGTTGTTGGTCAAACAGACGGTAGAGTCAGCTGGGTGTGTTGCTGTGTGTTGCTGTCTGTGTGTGTTGCTGTCTGTGTGTGTTGCTGTGTGTGTGTGTGTTTCTGTGTGTGTCTGTGTGTGTTGCTGTGTGTGTCTGTGTGTGTTGCTGTGTGTGTGTTGCTGTCTGTGTGTTGCTGTCTGTGTGTTGCTGTGTGTGTTGCTGTGTGTGTTGCTGGGTGTGTGTCTGTGTGTGTGTTGCTGTCTGTGTGTGTTGCTGTGTGTGTCTGTGTGTGTTGCTGTGTGTGTTGCTGGGTGTGTGTCTGTGTGTGTTGCTGTCTGTGTGTGTTGCTGTCTGTGTGTGTTGCTGTGTGTGTCTGTGTGTGTTGCTGTGTGTGTTGCTGGGTGTGTGTCTGTGTGTGTTGCTGTCTGTGTGTGTTGCTGTGTGTGTCTGTGTGTGTTGCTGTGTGTGTGTTACTGTTTGGTTGCAGGTCGACTTTTCTTCATTCTGGGACTTCAAGAGAGAAAATAACACTTTTCAGTCACCAACATTTATGTAAACTTATTAACTCTTAATGATTATTTAAACTGACACTGTGTCAATTAACGTAATATGGGCATACTACGTGCCTCATTTATTTATTTATTTATTTATTTACATTGTTTATAATCATTAACGTGACGTCAGCCTTTAATAGCTAGCTGCGGCTAACGGCTAACAATTACATTAATGCGGACCACCGGCCACGATAACATCAGGAATAGGTCAGTTTGAATCTAAGTTTTGAATCAATCGATACTTTTGAAAATGAGTATTGTATCCGGATACAACGTTTTAGTATCAATACTGTTTTGAGTATGGATACTTTTGACAACCCTAGTTACATTTTCCTCTTCAGTACAGCAAAGATTTGTGCAAAATGTCATTTTAACTTAAAATATTGAGTCAAATGGCAAGATTCGTTTCATGTAACTCCAATGTCTTTGTTGTCTTGACATAAAATTATTTTGCAGCATGGACAAGTTGGGTTTTACAGTGAACAATGGAATTAGAGTGCAGCTCCTATAGTGCATAAAACAAATAAGAACAACAACACACAAACACTTAAGGACACTAAGGTTTTTAATTGATAGCAAAAAATACTGAATATAGAATAAATAGCTCTGAATGTAAAGGAGGAGAATGAGGAGGAATGGTAGCAGGAGTTATTAGATAATATGAATATAAATATATTGCACTACTCTGCAAAAAAACTGTCTAAAACCAGATAAAACAGTAAATCTGAGGGAAATGATCTTGCTGCATGGACAGATAATTTACCTTGACAAGATTTCTTAAATTAAGATTATTAAATCTAGAAATAAACATGTTGAACACTTAAAATAAGAAATTAACTCTTAAAACAAGATAAATGATCTAACACTTCTAAATCTAAAGTGTTTTTTATCTTGTTAAGAAATAAATAATTGTCAGTATAATATTATTGCACTTATACGGTTAAGAAGAGACGCAGCAGAGAGAGAAGACAGATGGAGGTTGTGTGGAGTGTTGATGGAGGTGATATCTGGAGGAGAGAAGCTCAGATCCCTCACTCTGTTTGTCGGTGTTTTTTTTTTCTGAATATGATCTGTAGCTCCTGCAGCAGCTCAACAGATGATGATGGTGGAGATCATCTTTGATTATTTGTATCTAACATGAGGTAACTGAGTGTTTATTGGGTGGGTCAGGTGTGTGGTTTCTGCAGTAGGACCTCCTGCGCCGTCTCTTCCTGTGAGTGTTTCCTGCTGGATGTGGCCAGTGGTCACTAGTGGGCGGAGCCTCTCAGAGCTGAGGGCCACTCTCTGCCAGATGGGTATTTTCCAGGGTCAGCAGAACAGTGAAAACAAGCGGGGCCCTCAGAAAGGCCCGGAACTCTGTTGTGTTGTGGAGCTGAACGATGGGACAGCTTGAGCCGCCTGGATTTAGAGCTTTAGAGCTTATTTAAAGAAAAGACTGTAACAAAGTGGCACAAGCAGCCGGCTTGGTCCTCTTTTCTCTTTTCTCTTCTTATATGGTACAACTTGACCTGCTGCAGAGACATGGATCTACAGCTCGGAGTGAGTCTGTCTGTCTGCCTGTCTGTCTGACTGTCTGTCTGTCTGTCTGACTGTCTGCCTGTCTGTCTGTCTGTCTCTCTCTCTCTCTCTCTCTCTCTCTCTCTTTGTCTGTCTGTCTGTCTGTCTGTCTGTCTGTCTCTCTGTCTGTCTGTCTGTCTGTCTGTCTGTCTGTCTCTCTGTCTCTCTGTCTGTCTGTCTGTCCGTTCTTGGGCCTCTACACTGCTTAAAAGGTGTTTAGTCTAAAAACCAGATAAAACAGTAAATCTGAGGGAAATTATCTTGCTGCATGGACAGATAATTTACCTTGACAAGATTTCTGAAATTAAGATTATTAAATCTAGAAATAATGACATTTTGAATGCTGCACCAGCTTTGTTTTATTTTTTTAACCTGGTATTTCTGCACAGTTGCAGATAAATCTGAGGACAGACTCATATTTTAGTATTTTACTATTAGTGGTGGCTGATTGTTTTGACTCTTATCATCCAGAGATTTCCAATAATGTGTTTTCATGTCCAAAAGTCAAAATTTATTGAATGGATGATGTTGGATTTTTTACATGTTTTAATGCAACAAAATATTCAGCTCTAACCCATATTTGTTAGCATGAAGCCTTTAAAAAAAAAAACACTTTCACTGCAGTCAAAAATAGTTTATTTGACGCACACAAAGCAAAGCAAGTTGATTTAATAATTGTTGTTGTTTTTTCAAATCTATCACTTAATTCAAATTAAAGATTGAAAAAGAGGTTTTTTTATTAGGAGGAGGACATAAAATATGACAACAAACAATCGAAGCTTCATTCGAAAATTGAAGCTCGGAAAAAAACAAACATTTTGTACAGCTTTCATTAGAAGTTAATGCTGAACACTACAAACCTTTGTTAGTATTCTTCAATATGCAAAATTACACTGCAAATACATTGTTTCTTACCAAGATAAAAAAATAGCCTACTTTGATTTAGAAGTGTTAGATCATTTATCTTGTTTTAAGAGTTAGTTTCTTTTAGGTTAGTTTCTTATAAGTGTTCAACATGCTTATTTCTAGATTTAATAATCTCAATTTAAGAAATCTTGTCAAGGTGAATTGTCTGTCCATGCAGCAAGATCATTTCCCTCAGATTTACTGTTTCATCTGGTTTTAAACACCTTTTTTGCAGTGTAAGTTTTCTTTAACTATGTATTTAAGTATTTATTATTACCAATAAAATGTGTTATTACAGCCATTGTTTGGGAGAAACCTCAGTTAATAATTTGACCTTAATCCAGATAAGAAAAAAATATTTTTGCATTCACAAACTAACAATTTAATAGAAAAATGTGTAATTTGTGCATAAACTTGAATTATTTGCATCACGAAGTTCAGAAATCAGTCAGTAAATGTGCAGAAGGTTCTGATGGTCTTCGGTGCTTCGTCTGACTCATTATTTATTATTACTATAACTATATATATTAATATATTATTATATATATTATATTTATATTAATTACAAAAAACTACAACTGATAACAAAATTCTCAAATGTATGAGAAAAAAGTGACAAATTAACCAGAAAAAAGTGACAAATTTACCGGAAAAAGATTCTCAAATTTACCGGAAAAAAAGTGACAAATTGCCCTAACCCAAAAAATGCCCCATTACAAAAAAAACTAAAACTAATAAAAACTACACTAAAACTAAGCATTTTCCATAAAATAAAAACTAATTAAAACTACCAAACAAACTCTGAAAACTAACGAAAACGAACTGAATTTAAAAACAAAAAAACACAACAAAATTAAAACTAGAACTGATGAAAAACCCAGAACTATTGTAACTATTTTAACTATTCTAACCTTGTTGTGCCTCCCTGCCGTGTTTTCCGCTCAGACGGCGTCTCCCTGAAATATATTTAGTCTCACTGTGAATATTTAAACCTGTCTCTCTGTTCACTGTTGCTATGGCGATATTCACTCTCAGCTGAGCTGTGTTGGAGCGTTGTAGCAGCGTGGGCGGAGCTCTCTCTCTCTCTCTCTCTCTCTCTGTGTCTCCTCTACGATGAATCATTGAAGGTAAACGTAGCAGCGATCAGATCATTTAATCAATGCAGCTCCAGAGCTCATATGAGAGAAAAAAGAGATTTAATAGGTGATGAGTCTTTATCACAATATTTGATTCCACTTTAAAGATAATTGGGTGTTGTTTTGAACCAAGGTTAGAATAGTTTTGGATTTTTCACCAGTTTTAGTTTTAATTTTGTTGTGAATTTTTCTTTTCAAATTCAGTTAGTTTTAATTAGTTTTTAGAGTGAGTTTGCTGGTTTTAATTAGTTTTTATTTGTTGGAAAATGCTTAGTTTTAGTTTAGTTTTTATTAATTTGAGTTTAGTTTAATTTAGTTTTAGTTTAGTTTTTATTAGTTGTAGTTTAGTTTTTATTAGTTTTAGTTTAATTTTTATTAGTTGTAGTTTAGTTTTTATTAGTTTTATGTTAGTTTTTATTAGTTGTAGTTTAGTTTTTATTAGTTTTAGTTTAGTTTTTATTAGTTGTAGTTGTGTTGTAATGGGGTATTTGTTGGGTCCAGATTCATTAAGGTCACAATAAATGTTTCCTTTATTTCCTTTGTCTGATCCATCTCAGCCCCAATAAGTTTATTAAGTCATAAATCCAGATAGATGAAATAGATTTCATATCAACCAAAAATGTTTACGTTAGTTTTGTAACCACAAAATACAGTTTCAGTTAGTTATCTTTTTTATTTTTTATTTCAGTTAACGAAAATGTTTTTTAGATTCTAGTTTTCCTTATTTTGTTAGTTTTCGTTAACTATAATAAGCTTGTTGTGAACAGCTGTGTCCACTTTCTACAGATGTGCGTTTCATTTGGTTCCTGAGCTTCACAGCCTGCAGATAAACACCAGCAGCTCCTCTTTATGTTGTTTCATGAAGCTTTTGTGTGCTGCAGTCAGCTGCATGTTAGCTGGTCCTCACCACCTCGCTGGTTCAAAGAGCACTCTGCTGTGTGAATGAGTGATATCTGGCTGACTCATTCATATGCTGATGATGGATCCGTGTTGCCATTGTTTACTGCCGTGTATCTGGAACAGAGAGGTGATCCGTGGAATCCTCATCTGCTAAAAACAACAAGTGGGGGTTCCTGCAGGGGAGATCCTTCTCTTCCTGTGAGCAGAACGTATGGAGAGACAATCCTCTGGTGTTTCTGTCTCTATTTCTCAAGTCGGGGCTTTTTGTTGCTACAGATCCTGATCGAGGAAGGTGTTGCTACTCAAGAAACCCTCAAAGTACTTTACTTACCTCAACATAGTCAATTCAATTAAATTCAATTCAATTGGCTTTATTGGCATGACGTAACAATGTATATATTGCCAAAGCAAGCATCAGAAAAAAAGATAACAAGATAAGGAAAGCAATTTTTACAATAAATTATTATATTTAAAAGAAAAGAAAAACTAATAACAATAAAAGAAAGCAATATTTACAATCGTTGAATTACAATCATCATAGTCATTACTTTTTATGTTTCCAACACGTCCGTTTCAATCGAAATCTGGTGCAGTTAAATCCTTGTTATGGTTCATTTGGTCGCTTGTGAACTCTGATGAGGTCAAAACAAGAGTCCGAGACCACCTGTGGCTCAGTTGGTAGAGCGGTTACCCACTCACTGTGGCAGCCTACAGGAAGTGTAGTGTCAAAGTGTCCTTGGGCAAGTTACTAGGGCTGTTTCCACTACAGTCCAATACCCAGAATGAGGCGGGTCTCACTCTCTGAAACGCCCCTAATCTGAATATGAGCCGTCCTAGCGTTCTTTTGATGGGACTTTTTTCGTCCCTGTAGAAGAGCAGGGTCTTTTTTCTCCCCTTTAAAACAGCCTGGTTACTGATTGGATAGAACACCCAGCAGGATGTGACGTAGTACTCGACGCCACAACAACATGTGCCATTTATAAAAGCTGGTGAAGCAGTGTTGCCAACTTAGAGACTTTGTTGCTATATTTAACAACTTTTCAGACCCCCTTAGAGACTATTTTTCAAAAAAGCGGAGGCCGGAGGCACACATTTACTTGAGTTGTAAAAGCGTCCTAAGAAGCCCAGCCACTGGTTAAACCTGTTGCTACGTGTCCATTGGGGCCTTTTGGACACTGATGGGTGTTTGACTCGTCTGCTGACTAACAGAGAAACATACCTGCTACAGTCAAACATCTTCCTGGCTGCTCCTGATTGGATCAGCTTCACCTGTGGCTCGTCTGCTCTCAAACCGGACCGTCATGGTGGCTCGTTTGGAAACGTCTTTCTAATATCATGACAATAGGAAACTGAAACGTGTTTCTCAAAAGATTTGACTTGAGGAAAAAGACGTTCAGTCTCCCAGTCTGTCTTCATTTAAGTGAAAGACAGTTAGAAACGTTTTGGAAGTTTCCAGGGTGGTGATCACACTGCTGATTGTGTCTGCTGAGACCTCAATGAGGAGCGGCCAATAGACGACCATGATGCATTGCACGACTGCTTAGACAATGAATGGGAAGCGTGGAAATTATCTTGTGGAGACATATAGTGGACATATAATAATAAGATCAAAAAGATTTCAGTTGTTTAGTTGTGTAGTTAGTTAACCTGAACCCCATCCAGTCTTTTCCTACTGTGTGTGTGTGTGTGTGTGTGTGTGTGTGCTTGCTGACTGAGCCACTGGCTAACTGTATCTTTGTCTCATTGAATTTAATCAGCAGTCATCATTGATTAACATGTGCGTGTGGCGTTCAGTGGGGAATCTGTGTTCTCTGCCACATGTTTCTATGATGGTGATATCTCTGATCATGGTTGGGCTGTTGGGTAGATGGAGGTTGTGGAAGACCTGAAGGCTCTGACATTAAAGTTCAGATGCAAACTGGAACTGTTTACATTCTCTTAATAGACCCAAAGCTGGTATCCAGAATCATTTTAACTGATGTGTTTTTGATACATCCATCTGTTGTATTTGTGGATAAAAAAGGTTTTACCTTTCTTTGTAGACATGCCGACTGTCAGCAACAAGAGGAAAGTTTCTAATTATCACTAAATCATCATTTCATTTTAAATAGTTTTTTGAACCGATTTGTGACTATTAGAGGATTGGTCGGTGATGTAACTGATTTCACTCATGACCAATGAAATCTAACTAGATCTCCCACCAAAACCACAGAATAAACTGTCAATAACGACACATATGAGCGTTACATTTACATTTAGTCATTTATCAGACGCTTTTATCCAAAGCAGCTTACAGGGAACTGGTGTGGTCTAGGAGAGAAGGTCCTCTCTGAAGGTCTTCAGGAGGTTCTAAAGGTAGAGAGGGACGTCCTGCTCTGGAGGAACTGGTAGTGGTTCCACCAACGGGGAACAACAAGTGTTTGTCAAAATAAGCGAGGCTCACGCTACTGCACAGCGTTCTAAAAATGGCACACACGTCATTATACAACCACTGAGCTATAGGGGGAAATAATCTTCCTGGTAAAGTGTTATAAAAGACAGTTTAAAGGTAAATAAATGTACATAAAAGGTGGAAGTGAAGTAGTTATGTGGGTGACGTGAGCCACAGAAGTTGCATAAAAAACACAAGTTAGGTGAAAAAAAAAAGATGTAATTCACAAACAGTGAGCCTCAGAAGTTACAGAAGTCACATAAGAAGTCATTTAGTTTTTAGTTCACACGGGACTCGAACCCCGTTCTCCTGGTGAAAGTCCAGTTTGTTTGTTCCTGTTGACAGAATCTAATGCTGAGGATCTGTGGAAGTCAAAGACACAAAATATCCTCCTGATGTCCACTTTCCTCTCAGCACTCAGTGATTGTAGATGAGTAAAAAGCTCAGAAAGCTGCTGCAGGAGGAAAGTGACGACCCTGAACAAGACATTTAAGAACAAACACACACACAGCACGTAATTAAAACGCCCACAGCACACCATGATGAAATTATCCTGGGAGGATGTGTTGCTCTGTGGAAGGAACGCTTCAGTGATATTGGACAAACAGAACCAAAGGGCTTTTATCTGCCAGGACCTGAACCTGTAGAGACTCAGAGGGCTTTTATCTGCCAGGACCTGAACCTGTAGAGACTCAGAGGACTTTTATCTGCCAGGACCTGAACCTGTAGAGACTCAGAGGGTTTTTATCTGCCAGGACCTGAACCTATAGAGACTCAGCAGGTTTTTATCTGCCAGGACCTGAACCTGTAGAGACTCAGAGGGTTTTTATCTGCCAGGACCTGAACCTGTAGAGACTCAGAGGGTTTTTATCTGCCAGGACCTGAACCTGTAGAGATGCTACACACTGACCAATACTGAAGTCATTAATTTTAACCCAGTGATGTTCAACATATAAACACCTTCTAAAACACAACATGGTCTAAAATGACCCTCATTCATTCCCCATGTTATTAATGCTGCTGTGTGTTTGAATATCTTTTTTTATTATTACAACAGATCATTATATTCAAGTTTACACACATGGGTCTAAAATGACCTTGTGCATTAGAAGTAGTGATACAAAAAAGGGTTTTTATTCAAAAAGTAAGAAATGAAAACAAAAAAATAGAATGTATGATGATCAAAAACAAGTTATTTGAGGAAAACCTGCAATGCTGAATGATGAAATTAATTAATTAATTGCAAAGAAAATACAAACTTAGTTGGGTCACTTTAGACCATGTTGTGCATCAAAGGGTTAAATAAATATATATATATACTGTGTTTAATTTGTTGCCAAACTTCTAGAAGACACTTCTAAAATAAAACATTAACCTTCGAGGAAAATGCTCAGCTACTGTTTCAGGCAACAAACACCACGTTTAATGATTAATGTGACTGTTGATCATCTATTAACTATTGATTGATTGATGGCGAGAAGAGATGAAAGGTGTTAAAGACAGATATTGATATTTATACACACACCATCTACAACCTTGTGTGTGTACTGTGTATGTGTACTGTGTGTGTGTGTGTGTGTGTGTGTGTGTGTGTGTGTGTGTGTGTGTGTGTGTGTGTCTCCTCTCTCAGACAGATTATCTCACATGCTGAATATCAATGTGCTCTTCTTCCTGGTGGGAGATTAGAGGAGTTTGAATACTCCTGAGGCTTTCTGAAACAGATGAGTTTATAAATGGACCTGCACTTATATAGTTCTTTACACTAGACTCTACACAGACTGACTCATTCATCTGTTCACACACACATTCATACTGGACACGGACTCGCAACTGTGCACAACATCAGCAGCTGATCATAAACAAACCAGCATGGCTAATTATGCTCTTCTTAACGAACCACCAACCCTCTGATTAGTGGACAACCACTCTACCAACTGAGCTATAGCCGCCACGTATTATGCCTTTGCATTTTAGTATCTGTAGCTTCTTTGCAGAAACATATGTATTATAGGCATTATCTCCTACCAAGGTTCATCTCAGAAAACTAGAATATCGTCAAAAAGTTCAATATTTTTTTTGTCAGTTATTTCAGAAAGTGAAACTCATACATTATATAGATTCATTACACATAGAGTGAAATATTTCAAGCCTGGTCATTTTACGTTCTTTTTTGGTAATTTCATGTATTTACTTGGTATTTTGTGTCTCTTTTGGTAGTTTTATGTCTCTTTTTCTACATCTATATGACTCAATACTTGGTTGACTTGAACTACTGGAAATGGACTTTTCATCATATTCTGATTTATTGAGATGATCCTGTATATGACACCATAATATATATATATATATATATTATATCTAAATCACTGCAAGCATCAGTTTCCTTCGTGATATGTTCTGTACAAAAGGTTTTTTATTGGTGCAACATATACGACGATACTGAAATATGCTGATATGTCGGTTATAGACCAACATCAGCTGATCAATAATCAGTGGAGGATGACATTGATCACCTGATAACCCAGAGACGAAGCTGCAGGTTAGATTGGTAATGTGCCACTGAGCTGCAGCAGCAGATGTCTACTTTAAATAATAAATGTTCAACAATTAACATCTTTGACGGAGAGATTCTCTCCTCAGCAGATCAGCAGGGAGTTCAGAGTCAGAACACAATGTAGTAGTAGAACCATCATCACAGAACGTTTGGTGATCATATCAATAGATGTCAGAGGAACCAGAATACACCAGCATCCTCATCTCTCTCTGCATCCAACAGATGGAAGCTCTTTGTTGTCCTGTTAGAATCACCAGCTACTGTTGACAGAGAGACAGAGAGACAGTGAGACAGGGAGACAGTGAGACAGAGAGACAGTGAGACAGAGAGACAGTTTACAGTGAGACAGTGAGACAGTGAGGCAGTGAGACAGTTTACAGTGAGGCAGTGAGACAGGATCCTCTCTGATCAGAGCTCTGAGCTCTAACACTAGATCACTAATTCATTCATTCATTGGCTGTTGGTGACATCACAGTTTACATAACGCCACAACCAGAAACCGTGTAACCGTGTCTGTCTGCAGCTCTGATCAGATCACTTACAGCCCTGCTGTCTGTGTGTGTGTGTGTGCTACCTGATAGTAACGTACGATGGAAGTAAAGGGACAAACATGGTCTCTTTCTTAGTGGTTTCATGCTAAACACTGGACCAAGACGTTGTCAGTGTGTGATTGGTCAATGCAAAGCAATGACATCCCATTTGTTGAGGATGTTTTAATGTTTTAGTTCCTTTTTATTCCCTTTTATTTATATGCAATTGTAACAGTTACTTCCTAGGCAGCGAACACGTGCACAAAATGAAGCAAATCTTTGTTTTTACTTGCATCTGAGCCAAAAGAAAGAGCAGACAGATTCTGCTGCAGCGACAGAGAAAGAGGTTTCTCAGTGGTTTACAGTAGAATTAATCTGTATTTTAAGTCGTGATGTATCTCAGGTTGAGAACCATGAATCATGTGCTAAAGGCTCAGAATGATGCTGTCCAGCTGCCCTGTCTCTGATCATTAACCTCTCTAATCTCTGCTCCATGGCTTTATGTCCAGGTTCTCCAGGACCTTTACTGTTTGTGTTGTTTACAGGACTTGAAATAAACAGGTCAATAAGTGTCAAGATTGACAGAATATAAATGGATCTTTTCCAGAACTGCTGCTTTTCTTAATGAAACTGCTAATGGGTTGAACATAACACATATTGATCTGCTTGTTGTTTTTCTAGTGCAGCATTAGTGATAAAATCCTGCAGTGATGTGTGGAGCCGTCTCACTGCATTAGTTCCTCTGGCTGCTGCTGCTGCTGCTGCTGTTGTTGTTGTTGTTGTTGTTGTTGTTGTTGGTTCCCGTATTAGCTGAGCTGTCATCAGCTGGTTAGCACATGGTGCTTCAGCCTGTTAATCCTCAGATGATGTCAGGAAACATCGTCCACTGATCTCTGACTCCTCCTCGTTGCTCTTTACACTCCAACATGTTTATTTATATGATCACTTTGTAATTTTTAAGACAACATTCTATGTTATATCTTAACTTTATGGAGTCTTGGTCTGTTTAACGATTGTGTGTGATCCTGTCATCCAACTCTGGTTTTTATTCTAGTGGGACTCTATTTTATTTGGGTCTTGTGTGTCTTTTTTTGGTCATTTTGTGTCTTTTTTTAGTTATTTTGTGTCTTTTTTTGGTCATTTTGTGTCTTTTTTTTGGTCATTTTGTGTTTTCTGTGGTTCTTTTTGGTCATTTTGTGTCTTTTTTAGTCATTTTGTGTCTTTTTTTGGTCATTTTGTGTCTTTTTTAGTCCTTTAGTCCAACATAAAATGTGATTTTGATTCTTTTTTTTTTACTTTTAAATCACTATCATGCTCAATAAAGAATTTTAAATGTTGAAAATGTGACCAAAGGTGTCAAATCTAACATATAAGAGGGTTCCATCCAGTTCTATCATTTTATACTAAATATATTTGAGCTTGTCTCCAGTTTTACTTGGTATATCATCATCAAACTGAAACTGGCCTCATGGAGTTTACAGCCAGAACTTTAGAGGTAAATGTACAGTAGGGCTCCACGCTGCTTTGTTTTCTAGTCTTCTGAGACTCCAGAGGGTTAATAACATGTGTTACAGGATTCTCCTCTCCTCATCCTCTTTCTTGTCTCTCTCTTGTCTTTCAGCACTGCCAGTAACTCAAACAAGAGCACCCCCGCCTGCTCACCAGTCCTGCGTAAACGCTCGCGCTCTCCGACCCCACAGAGCCAGGAGGGAGAGAACATGGTGGAGAAGGGTTCAGACCACTCCTCTGACAAATCCCCCTCCACGCCCGAGCAGGTGGTCCAGAGAACGTACTCGCTGCAGTCGGCACGCAGCGGGGGGAAGAACTCCAAGGTGAGACACGCTCCTCTTCTACCTCCTGGTTCTTTAACACACAGACAGAGTTAGCCTCCAGCTCTGAGGACTGGAACCACTCAGTTGTGTCAGGAACAACAGTTCGTCTTTAACCCTGGACAGTTTTGGCGCTGTGGCCACAGATTCCCATCATGCAGCGCTTTGTGTCTCACAAAGCAGCTCTGAACATTTCCACACAATAGTTGTTTGTTAAAAGATCTCTGAGAGACAAACGGAGCAGTTTCACACATGGATGAAGGATAGAGTGGTCAGGATCAGACATTAGTCACTTCTATCTATCTAGGAGTCATCTCTGACCATAAACACTACCACATGTTTAAATATGTGATGCAGATTCCTAAAAACACAGCATGCTTTTTATCAGTTCCTCTGGCAAGAGTTATTGCACAGAACACCTCAAAATCATGCAAACACTCTACAACTGCAAACTCTAGACAAACTCACACCAAAGAACATGAACACTGTAAAAAGGTGTTTAAAAATCAGATAAAACAGTAAATCTGAGGGAAATGATCTTGCTGCATGGACAAATAATTTACCTTGACAAGATTGATTAAATTAAGATTATTAAATCTAGAAATAAGCATGTTGAACACTTAAAATAAGAAATTAACTCTTAAAACCAGATAAATTAAAGCTGCCAGCAGTGATGAACTGGCCCGAGCAGAGTGACCTGATGATTATTTGGTTCTTACCAAGATAAAAAAAACTTTAGATTTAGAACTGTTAGATCATTTATCTTGTTTTAAGAATTAATTTATTATTTTAAGTTTAAAGCATCAGAAACCTGTAAAGGTTTATATGAAAACAACACTAAAAAAGCATTTGAATAAGAAAAATACAACACAAAGAATTAAAACAATACAAAAATAATCAAAATCACACATATGTTTAGATAAAAAAAGTTTTAATTCCAATTTAAAGGGTTATTCCAGTGGAAGTTTCAGACTGGGAACCTCAGAAATTCTGGCTATCCATTTAAAACTGAAAGCATCATAATATTGTAAGTGCAAAGAAAAAACTTTAGATTTAGAAGTGTTAGATCATTAATCTGGTTTTAAGAGTTAATTTCTTATTTTAAGTGTTCAACATGCTTATTTCTAGATTTAATAATCTTAATTTAAGAAATCTTGTTAAGGTAAACTATCTGTCCATGCAGCAAGATCATTTCCTCAGATTTACTGTTTTATCTGGTTTTTAAACACCTTTTTATCAGTGAACTTAAATGCAGAAGGATATCATGAGTGTACAACCTTTTGTTAATGTTTACTACAATATGAATATGAGATCTCTGTCACTGGACTGTTGAAAGACTTTAGCTCTGATAGTGATTGATAGTGATGTATAGTGATTGATAGTAATCTATAGTGATCTATAGTGATGTATAGTGATGGTGGTGACATCACAGCAGCTCTATGACTCTGTGGTGGAGATGCTGTAGCTCCTCTTCCTGTCACATGTGCTTTCATTGATAAAGTGCAGTAGCGTGTCAGCGTTGACCCAGCTGTGTTCAGTGACGCAGCTCTCTGATTGGTTATTGACTTGTACATATTGATAATGTAACGAGTGAACTCTCCCCCTCAGGAGAGACTGCTCCCTCCTCTCCATTCCAGACTTTTATTTTGACATCCCATAAACTCCTGAGTCTTTAACTCTCTCTTTCCCTCCTAAAAACTACAATTCAAACAAGTTGTGTTCAGTGGAGTGAGTCGATCTCGACTTATTTACTCTTTATTGGGATTTTCACGCTAGAATGATGCTGTGTTCACAACAAATTATTATACAAGTTTATGATGTAGATAACAACTTTTCTGTCATAATTTCTTTCCAAAATACCAACAATTGCTGCTTTCTTCCTGTTGTGGACGTCCCAGATATGTTGAGAAAGAAACAATAAATTGCTGGGGGCTGCACTGCAAAAAAACTGTCTAAAAACCAGATAAAACAGTAAATCTGAGGGAAATGATCTTGCTGCATGGACAGATAATTTACCTTGACAAGATTTCTTAAATTAAGATTATTAAATCTAGAAATAAGCATGTTGAACACTTAAAATAATAAATCTTTAATTTATCTATTTGGTAATTTTGTGACCAAAAAACCCACAAAAAAAGACACAAAAGACATAAAATAAAATTAAAAGACACAAAAAACACAAAAAGCTTTTTTTTTATCTTGGTAAGAACCAAATAATCATCAGGTCACTCTGCTCGGGCCAGTTCATCACTGCTGGCAGCTTTAATTTATCTGGTTTTAAGAGTTAATGTCTTATTTTAAGTGTTCAACATGCTTATTTCTAGATTTAATAATCTTAATTTAAGAAATCTTAAATTAAATTATCTGTCCATGCAGCAAGATCATTTCCCTCAGATTTACTGTTTTATCTGTTTTTTAGACCTTTTTTCAGTCTGGGTTCATAAAGTCATTCAGAGGAGCACACAGGTCACTACTACAGTTTAAACACCAATAAAGATCCTGCTTTCATTAAATTATACTTTACGGATCAAAAGGATGCTGCCAATTTGTAGAAAGTCTGATTATCAGCTCTGTCTGCAAGACGACTGTTACAATGCTTGTTTTCTGAGTGGAGTTTGGGCTGCAGAATCTCACCGCTGATATGAAAATTACTAACTCCAGATGACAAGGTTCAACTTGAAAGAGGTTTTTTTATTGTTGAAATGTGAAGAGCAGGTTCTCCCTAAACCTCATGAATCAGTCAGAAACAGTTTGGTTGTGGAGCTTTTTAGTGTGTTTACCTGTTGGAGGAGATCCCTGCAGCTCTGCATAGACAGGTCATGATAATACAGGTGTGATACTGACAATACAGGTGTGATACTGATAATACAGGTGTGATACTGATAATACAGGTGTGATAGTAATAATACAGGTGTAATAATGATAATACAGGTGTGATAATGATAATACAGGTGTGATACTGATAATATAGGTGTGATAGTGATAATACAGGTGTGATACTGATAATACAGGTGTGATACTGATAATACAGGTGTGATAATGATAATACAGGTGTGATACTGATAATACAGGTGTGATACTTCCTAGGGCTGCACAATTAATTGATTTTTAATCGTGATCACGATTTTGGCCGCCACGTTTAAATTAACCTGATCATATGTGATATTTCCATTTTTAAAATGCATCTCTCCTGCATATCTAATCAATCACTTTTTACCCCAGTAGTCCATCAATCACCAGGGGGCGAACACAGAGTTAAGGTTTCATGTAGCTGCTTGAATAAATAACCAGCGAGCGCTGAAAACAGCCTGGTTGCTGATTGGATAGAACGCTAAGCAGGATGTGACGTAGTACTCGACGCCACAACAACACGCAACATTTATAAAAGCCTGCGAAGCAGTGTTGCCAACTTAGCAACTTTGTTGCTATATTTAGCGACTATCCAGACCTCCTTAACGACAATTTTTCAAGAAAGCGACCGGCGACCAATAACAAAAATGAAAAAGTCGCTGGATTTGAGACTTTTGGAGACTTGTTCTTACTCTTCTTAACGAGCCGCTGGGGGTGGAGGCTCTTCATAACAAGCCGCGGGGGCCGGAGGCTCTTCTTAACGAGCCGCGGGGGCCGGAGGCTCGTTAAGAAGAGTAAGAACGAGTCGAAGCGGCACAGTCCTCCTGCAGCAGTCTCTCCCAGCTGCAGAGCCGGAGGGGATGTTAACCCCTTCGCATCCAGTCTGCAAATTGCTAACAGGCTAACAGTTAGCTCTGTAGCAGTACAGTGTGTATGTGCCAACAGGCTAACAGTTAGCTCTGTAGCAGTACAGTGTGTATGTGCTAACAGGCTAATAGTTAGCTCTGTAGCAGTACAGTGTGTATGTGCTAACAGGCTAACAGTTAGCTCTGTAGCAGTACAGTGTGTATGTGCTAACAGGCTAACAGTTAGCTCTGTAGCAGTAGTAATTTCTTAAATTAAGATTATTAAATCTAGAAATAAGCATGTTGAACACTTAGAAGTGTTAGATAATTTATCTTGTTTAAATTGTTAGTTTTTAATTTTAAGTGTTCAACATGCTTATTTCTAGATTTAATAATCTTAATTTAAGAAATCTTGTCGAGGTAAATTATCTGTCCATGCAGCAAGATCATTTCCCTCAGATCTACTGTTTTATCTGGTTTTTAGACCTTTTTATCAGTGTTCAGAGCATCTACTGACATCCCAACATCTCTTATTGCAGAAACAGTATAAAGTGATAGAACAGGTGTAAAGCAGGAGAGTCCTCCTTCATGTGCCTCCTCCCTTCACCAGTGACCTCAGAGCTGATTGAGTGTTTCACATTGTTTCCAGAAGGAGCATGAGGCTCTAATGTTTCTGAGGCTCTGCTTCATCATGTCAGCCTCCTAAATGTTAGATATGAGCCCAGCCCTCACCCTCTCACCCTCTCATCCTCTCACCCTCTCACCCTCTCATCCTCTCCCCCCTCATCCTCTCACCCAATCACCCTCTCATCCTCTCACCCTATCACCCTCTCATCCTCTCACCCTCTCATCCTATCACCCTCTCACCCTCTCATCTCTCACCCTATCACCCTCTCGCCCTTTCACCCTTTCACCCTCTCACCCTATCATCCTATCACCCTCTCATCCTCTCACCCTATCATCCTCTCACCCTCCCATCCTCTCATCCTCTCACCCTCTCACCCTCCCATCCTCTCACCCTCTCATCCTCTCCCCCTCTCACCCTCTCATCCTCTCTGCTCTTTAAAGCTCACCTTGTTTTTGTCTCTTTTTCTTTCATCATCTTGTGTCTCCAGCACCACACGTGTGCACGCCTCCTCTCCTCCTCCCTGTCCTCCTCCTCTCCTCCTCCTCCCCCCCCCCCGCCCCCCCTGCTCCTCCTGCTGCTACATGCTGTATGATGATGTGTCCATCTGATGATGATGTTCAGTTCTTCTCTTGGTTCTTTCAGCTGTTTCTTCTTGCAGTTGATTTTTTTTGATTTTCATTTTTTCTATCTGATTTTTCTTTCTTCTTCTCCTGATTGCATGCTAGTCTCACAAGCGACTTTCCAAAGTAAGCATTACTCTTTTTTCTGTTCTTCAAATATCTCTGTGCCCACCTCCTCCTCCTGCTCCTCCTGTCTTGTGAGCTGCTCTGTTGAAATGTCCAGACCTGTTTGCTTCACCCTGAACCAGCTTGTTCCTGAGCACTCTGCAGCCGTTACAAGCTCCATCTGCACCTCCTCCATCAGCAGATGGACATTTCTCCTACAAGACAACTACCTCCTCCTCACTCCTCCTCTTCCTCTCCTCTTCCTCCTCCTCTCCTCCTCCTCCTCTCCTTTGTTTCCTTTCTGGTGATATGCAATGTAGAAAATTCCTGATTACATATCCAAATATTTGCATCAAGTGTTGTATCACGTATAAACGTATAAATATAGTCAGGATCTGGATCTACTCTCCATATAGAGAAATAAAAGAAAAA
Organism: Centropristis striata; assembly: GCF_030273125.1. NCBI lineage: Eukaryota > Metazoa > Chordata > Actinopteri > Perciformes > Serranidae > Centropristis > Centropristis striata. The sequence continues at coordinate 20,594,258 of NC_081520.1, forward strand.
AACAATATAATTGACGTTTATTTTTTAATTTTGTCAAGTATTGAAGAATGAAATAAACATTTTGAATAAAAATTTCCACCAATAACTGTCCAAATCTCTCTCTCTCTCTCTCTCTCCTCTCCTTTGTTTCCTTTCTGGTGATATGCAATGTGGCAAATTCCTGATCACATTTCCAAATATTTGCATGAAGTGTGTTATACATATTGCACATAAATATAGTCAGGATCTGGATCTGCTCTCGATATAGAGAAATAAAAGAAAAAAACAATATAATTGAGGCTTATTTTTTAGATTTTGTCAGATTCAAAGAATAACAATAAAAAAGTTTTGAATAAAAATGTCCACAAATAACTGTCTAAAACCCTCCTTCTCTCTCTCTCTCTCTCTCTCTCTCCCCCCAACCCTAACCCCTCCTCTAACCTTAGCTATCTCTCTCTCTCTCTCTCTCTCTCTCTCTCTCTCTCTCTCTCTCTCTCTCTCTCCCCAACCCTAACCCCTCCTCTAACCTTAGCTATCTCTCTCTCTCTCTCTCTCTCTCCCTCTCTACCACCCCGTCCTCCTCTTTGCAAACTTATCTTGTCACATTTCAGTAATGAGAGTTTTATTTCTGTTCTGCTGTTTAACGGCTTGGCTTCAGACGGATAAACTCTTAAAAATCCTGCCATCATCCCAAACATCCCAAACCACAGAGAGCCACGACTCACTGACTTATTATTATTTACTGCGTCGTCCATATTGTCCCATCATCCATCCAGTTTGCTTCTTGTCAGACTTCATCCCACTTCTTCTTTTTATTTTAAATCTCTCATTAAATGTATAGATTATATAGGAAGTCAGTATATAGGCTCTGATTTGTCTCAAAATGTTTAGTCAGTAAATCTGAGGGAAATGATCTTGCTGCATGGACAGATAATTTACCTTGACAAGCTCTGTTTGCTCACACACACACACACACACACACACACACACACACACCAATAGATTACATCACTTTATTTCTGTGCCCCCCCCCCTCTGTGGTCACATGACCAGCATGGCGTGAGGTCGTCCCGGCAACGTGAGCCTGATCAGCCATCCTAATGTAATCCAGATAAAGAGTCATTCAGAGAGAGAGAGAGAGAGAGAGAGAGAGAGAGAGAGGGGCTCCATCTGCAGCCATATGACACCACAATCATCAATACACAACAATCATCAATACACAACAATCATCAATAAAGACCAAGTCTTGGGCTATTTTGTCTAAAAGTACGTTTCATTCTGCCACTTGAAAAAAAAGTGTCACATGCATATTTAACATATTTAACTTTTTTTTTTAGCACAACCTCACTTATAAACCTAATAATTATTTTTTCACTTTGACTTACTGGATCAACATTTTGAACCCAAAAGAAACAAAAACAAACATAATAATCTGATTTTGAAAATAATGTTGTTTTTTTCTCCTTTCAAAACACTCAATGAGTTTTAAGTGTTGCAAATGTGATCACAGGTCGCAAATATAAATCATAAGTTCTATATTTTATACTAAATATTATGATACATCATTAAACAAACACTGAGCTTTAATCCAGTATTTTAGATGGAAGGTAACGGTTTTTCATGTCGTGACGTCATGAAGAAGTAACTCTCTGACTCGGAGGTTTTAAGCTCTGAAACTCTTTTTAAAGGCAGTTTTTGAGTTGTTTTTCAGCCACAAACTCCCAGTTTCTTCTTCTTCTTCTTCCTAATTTCTTCTTTCTTTCTGTGTTCATGTTGCTCTCTGCTTTGGTTAACGTTTTGTTTTCTCTTTAATTTTCTTTCAGTATGACAGACTAAACCTGATTAAAGTAAGCATTTCTTCTTGTTTCCTCCCTGCTGGCCCCAGTAGACCCTCTGTAGGCCTTAGGACCCTCTGTAAGACCCTCTGTAGGCCTTAGGACCCTCTGTAGGAGCCTCTGTAGGACCCTCTGTAGCCCCTCGTGTCCTCCCTGCTTCTCCATCCCTCCGTTAGTGTCTCAGGACCTGTCTACAGTGGTTTATTACTCTAAAATGTCTTTATAGTGACGATTTAAAGTCTGCTGTCAACACAAAACCACAGCAGATTTATTGATTTACTGTAAAAACTGATAAAAAACCGAATAGAAGTGATGGAGCCGGTTTAAAAGAGCTGCTCAAGATATTCTTAGTTTTTTATTTTATGACAAGTGTCCAAAACAAAGTTTCTGCTCTGGGCTCTGAGCCTTTTAACCCTTTATAAACCACATACAGAATGTTTACTATAACCATGTTTGGTTGCCAGTTTTTCAGCACAACTTCTCCATGATCTGACTTTTTTTTTCCACTTTAATCCACTTTATTAACATATTAAGCCCAAAAATCATCAAATATGAAATAAAATGATACTATTAATTACAATAAAACCACAAATATGCTCAATGAACTGTTTTGGACCTGTAAATGTAAACACAGGTTGCAAATATGAACATATAAAGATGAAATTCAAATATAAAACAACGATATACAATAAATTCCCATAAAAACATGTATATTTATAGGAACAGTGTTAGCTGATTGTGTAAAATGATCTGCCTGCCTCGTCCATCCTACTTTTACGGTTAAATAAATATTTTAGTACTATGAGATTTAAACTATCATATCTTTGGTTTTAAATGACCGAGGAGCATCAAACAAAAAACTGGAGAAAGTTTACAGTCTGTAATTTGGAGTGAAGTTGACAACATCGCTCCACGTCACCTCGGGTTTTTTTATGGCGATTTGAAAACGTTGATGATGTGATCACGCCGGTGGATCACAGAGGATTAATCATAGACGTATAAAAACATCATAGACGTATAAAAAGGACATATTATATTATATTATATTATATAATATTATGGACATATGATCCACTGGTTCTGGACTCCTGCGTTAAGTTTTAAAGTTTGGCATTTTGTCCAACGCCATCTTGTTTTTTTTGTGCCAGAAATGACCATATTTGGAGAAGGAGCTAATGCTAAGTCACCTGCTAACCCAAGACAGCTTTGTTATCAAGTTCCATTAGTCATTTAGGTCAACAGTGATATTAATTTGGATGCAGAAACAAACGAATTATGATTAGACCTCCTTGTTTTCTTCAGTTTCTTGTTCATTTTAATGTCTAGTTCAACTAAAGGTTCATTTGTTTGGACAAATATAATGATAACAACAAAAATATCTGCTTAGAGTTTAATTTAAGCTAATATCTAGACATTTAACATGGTTTTATTGATAATAACTAAAATCATTATCAATAAAACGGTGGAAAATGTCTAGATATCAGTTATTTTTGGTTTGGGACCAGAGTAAATCCAGGCTAACTGTTGGATCATTTCTCTCTCTATCTCTGTTTATTTCCCTCTCTCTCTCTCTCTCTCTCTCTATATATATATATATATATATATATATATATATATATATGTATACATATATATATATATAGATATATATATATATAATCACAGTAGTCTCTCCATGTAAACGATGCTGTCATGAATCTACAAACACACTCAGTCACACAAAGTCAAACAACGGAGCAGTACACACACACACACACACACAGGACTGATCCAGACAGTAATTCCTCTCTGGTGTCTCTGTCACCTTCAGGTCAGATTAGCCCATATTAGCTCTGGTTAGATCCAGGTCTCTGCTCAGCTCCAGATCAGATCCAGATCAGGTCCAGGCTTCAGGTCCAGGCCTTAGTCTGCTGCTGCTGCTGCACAGATAACCAGCAAACCATCACACACACACACACACACACACACACACACACACACAGAGAGAGAGAGAAAACACTCAGAGGAATCGAATGTGTTTCAGGTTTTAGAAGGAGAAACATTTATCTGGTCAGGTTAGTTTTTGTGGCTGATTATCTGACGGTCAGAACAGAGAAACACATTCATGTTTTATCTTCATTTTTATTCTAATAATAACTGTTTGAGCTGGGTGATCTGGACCAAAAGTCATATCTGATATATTTAGGCTGAATATTGATATATATTCTGATATTTTTAACTCAAAGTGAGAGCAAATGTCAGATATGACATGTCACAAGTAGTTTTATTGATTATTTAAGTGAACATAAATACTGTATAACAACAGGAGAACCTTCTCAAAATCAAAGCTCCATAAAGTGCACATTTAAATAAAAAAATATCTTAAATACAAATAGCCTATGAAATAAAATAGGCCAATCTTTTTCTTAAATAAATATATTTATATGAGAAAAGAGCGAAAAAAGAAATAAGGAACTTTACAAAAGAACTAAATATGACAAACCCTAGTAAGGGCAGCATTTATATATGAAGAACTTTTTTTTAACTATATCGATATATCCCATATGGTCTAATTCCATATCACATTTATAAATATATCAATACATCTTCAATATCGATATATTGATATATCGCCCAGAGCTAATCACTATAATCAAGTTTTCAAAAACATGGCGGGAGGTTCAACAAACCACAACACATCATGAAAAGATCTCTAAAACAGGAAAAGTAACATTTTGTTTCATGGTTTTTTGCTGCTTTAAGTTAAACGTGATGTTTTATTGATGGAATCAGACACTGGATATCACTTCTTCCTCTTCCTCTTCCTCTTCCTCTTCCTCTTCCTGTTTCTCTGAATGATCTCCTGCATGTTTCCCTCTCAGAGCACAAACTGTTTTATGTGGCTGCTAAATGTTGTCATGTCATAATCATAATCAGAAACATCTCTGTTGCCCTCTGCTGGTACACAGCTGCCATAGCTCAATCAGGAGTTTATCATCAGGTGTTTGTCATTCACAACTCTATATTTCTAGAAGATACTTTAATAATCTCAATGTTTGATGGAACAACTTTTAAATACATTGGAGGTGACTGAATGTTATTTTGGACATATAGAACATGTGTGTTTCAGCAGTTTTTGGGCTCTTTTTTTGCATTATTGAGCAACAAATGGACCTCTCACCAAACTGAAGTGGTCTGAGAGGAAACTTCTAAAATCAATCATGACGGGAGACTTCAGCCAATCACAGGTCACGTTAGAGAGCCGGCGTTCCTATTGGCTGGTCCACAATCCTGCAGAAAAACATGATAATCCAGCATCGGCAATAACTGCCGACACGGCAAAGGAAAACAGAAAGAGTCTAAAGATAAAGAAGGCTGATAATAAATGCAATAAAACAATATTACAAAGGGATTTTAGAGATGATGAGGAATTGTTGCTGATAGTTTATTCAACTGCAAACTTTCTCAGTCTGTCATCACGAAAGGCTTTATAAGTCATAAAATCGTTGCTGCTCTAACGATTTATCTGGAGAAGAACTATATTTAATAACTTCAGTTGATATCTAACTGGTCTCCATGTCTCCCTGTTTGATCCTAGAACCACATGGATTTATTCCAGCTAATCATCAAAGATCAGACTACGTCACAGACACCATAACATCTGACCAATCACTATCATAATAATATAATAATATTCACTTTATTCACCTTGACCTCCAATGTAAAAATTAAAAAGTATTTTGAGAAAAAAGTTGCGAATTCCCTAGATTAAAGTGGCAAATATATAAGAAAAAAAGTCGCAGATTTAAGAGATTTAAAGTGGCAAATCTACAAGAAAGTAGCAGGTTTATGAGAATCTGCTACTTTAAATCTCGTAAATCTTTGACTTTTTTCCCGTAGATTTGCCACTTAAATCTCGTAAACTTTTTTCTCTAAATATTACCCCCCGGGTCCGTATGTTTTTTTACACATTCTGGCAGTATGTAATATCCTCCAATAACCCTTTAGGGTTGAAGTATTTGAATGAGTGTCCGATTAAGGGATAAACAACAACAATATCTGATCTGATGTGTACATGTGAACATTGTGTCATTCTGTTAATATCAGAGTTATCTGTGAACTGAAAGACAATTTCACTGTTTCTACATCAGCATTTCTCTAAATAAACGGAGAGTTTCAGCTTTTAAACAGCGTCTAAAACTTCCTGAAGGAAAGGCTTTTACCTTCACAACCTCCTACACTGTAAAACATAAAACAACAACTGTTGTTTTTATGGTAAAAACCAGCAGCTGAACTTTACCGTAATAAATACGCTGCAACTTTTTCTAATATTACAGTAAAATGATATTAACACTGTTGATTTCACATTTCAGATTGACATTTTATTCCATATGTTACCGTATAAATAAAAAGTTTTTCCATCAAAAGAAACGCTGTTCTGCCATATAATTGACAGGAAAATACTTTATAAATGCTGCATGAATTAAAGATTTTACCATTAAATATTACAGTATATTTCTGTTAGAGATATGGTGTTTAGTACATTTAACAGTGAGAAAAAGTATTTTTGCAAAAGATAAATGCAAAAATTAGTGATGGCTTGTATATATATTACAGTATATTTTTGCTACAAACACGAGTATTTTACAGTGGAGTAATTTATTTTTAACCCCAAAAACTATTAAAAAAAATAAATCCTGTTTTGGCTGATATATACATTTACAGTGTTTCATTGTTACTGAAACTGAATTAACTCATTTATCATTTTACGTCTTTTACTGTCATGGTTTAGCAGTTTTTCTCCAGACATGTTTTCCAGTGTAGCTGGTCTGATGGTGTTTGACTCTATGAGAAGAAGCTGCTGCAGATCAAACAGTGAAATCTCTTCTTTCTCTCTGTTTCTCTCCTCAGAAGAGCCAAAGCTGGTACAACGTAAGTCTCCTTCTTTTTATTATTATTACCTATTATCAACACATGTGCTGTCTTCTATATGTGAGGTCACATCCTGTGGGTGACTCTCAGGTGTTTTAGTGCTGCTGACCAGATGAACCTTTGTTGTTGTTGTTGTTGTTGTTGTTGTTGTTGTTGTTGTTGTTGTTGTTGTTGTTGTTGTTGTTGTTGTTGTTGTCCTTGAGCCTGTTTCCTGGAGCTCCAGACCACCAGAGGGTCTCTGGTCCTCCAGGATTAGTATCATTAAAGGTTAAAGGAGCAACAGGTGGCTGCAGCAGGGCATCATGGGAACACAAGGACTGATGGGATAGTTTATTTTTCATGGTTCAGACTAGAACCTTTCTTTTCTCTGGAGCAGAGACAATAAAAGCCTCGGTGCTGCAGGTTTAAACTTCACCACCAGATGGCGTTCTGACTCTGTGTGATTTTACCCTGAGCTACAGAACAACCTCCTATTAATAATAATAATAATAATAATAATAATAATAATAAGCTGCCTGTTGTGTTCTTTAGGCCTACACAGTGATCAGAATGAGAGAGTCGGACTTTGAGAGTCTACTTTAAGTGTTTTTATTGGACTTTTTCCCGTTTTATGTTGTTTTCTTTCTTTTTTTTATTCCCTGTGTGTACACTCTTCCCTCTCTCCCCAGCATGAACGACAACACATCCTGAGAGTAAGCATGACTTGTATTCTTGTGCAACCCTGAGCCGTTCTGTCTCTCAGACCGCTGGAGTAATAATAATAATAACAATAATAATAATAATAATAACATCCCGCTGCCTGTTTCTCATCCATCGTCTCTAATCAGTGCTGTTACCACCTCAGAGCAAAAACTCATCTGGACATCATTTAAATATTCATCAAACAAAAGTTGCTAGTGGTTTTTATTTATATCATTAACGTTTGTATTGGAAGTAGAAACTGGTGATCTGTGTTTGATGAAAGAAAAGCCAGTCAGTCAGACTGGTGATTGTGTTCCAGCAGGTGGTAACAAGCCACTGAGTCTCTGAACTAAACCACCAGCAGCGTCTCAGAGTCTGTGGACAGCAGCAGCATGGCATGTTTCCCTCCAGATCACTCTGTCTCTCTCTGTCCACGTCTCAGAGAGAACATCTGGACATTTAGACTTTAGGGGTACGACCATCAACAGGGAATACAGGAAACAGAGAAAGAGTCCAGACAGCTAGTGAAATACTCTGCAGCTTCTTCTGACTCCTTCTACTCACCTGCTTTCTAGTCAGGAGCCTCACAAATAACAATCTAAAGCTGAAGTTGTCCTGACTAACACATGAAAATGTCTGAACGGTTCACAAACAGCTGATACAAAGAGATGCTCAACGACTTCAAAGAGACAAAAAGAGGCTAAACACCTATAGAGTGTGTGTTGGTCCATGTCTGAGCCCAGAGCTGCACTGTCCATGTGGAGGGCAGAGTGTGTGTGTGTGTGTGTGTGTGTGTGTGTGTGTGGTGATGACCTCTCGTGGCTGAATCTCAGTGATTAAACATTGTCAGTGTGAGTTCTGAGCCTGTTAGAGATCTTTATCATCTTTATCCTCTGATAGTTCGTCTGGTCGTTCTCTCTGCAGCCACTTGGTTTGTTGCAACGCTTCTGTGGAAACCATGACAACAGGCTACAGCGAGAGGGGAAATACTGACAGAGTATGAATATTAGTACTTTAGATTACACTGCAACAAGTCAACTCTTAAAAACAAGAAAAAAAGGACAAAAATTAGGTGTATTTTACTTAAAAATATCAAAATTATCTTTCAACGGAACAAGAAAATTTGTCTTGTCAAGACTTTCCAAAACCAGTAAAAATATCTAATCTCAATGAACCACAAATACCTTAGAATTAGTGTATTCTAACTAATAACAAGTGACTTTTTCTTGATTCTAATGAAATACACATGACCTATTTTCTCAATATGTGTAAAAATATTCTTGAATTAATAATCAGTAAATGCTAGAGCCATCATCTTGACATAATGATATGATAGGCATTATATTTATAGAAACCAGCAAAGTCACACTAAAAACTAGTCAACTTTTCTTCATACAGCTACAAAGATTTTTATCTGTATGTAGAATATTTTTCTTAAAATTCTTGAAATAAGGCAAAAGCCGTGAAATCTTTATATCAAACAAGTGAAACAGTCTAAAATAAAAACTGCTGACTAAGAAGAACTATCTTATCAGACAGAAAATAAGCAGATATCCCCTTGATCTGAGATATTTACTCAGACTTAGAGTTCAGGCCTTAGACATACAGCAGCTATATATTAAAGTATTCATCCATTGGATGTTTCACCCTTTTGTTGCTTTTACACATGAAATCATGGTCAATATAATTTGGTCTTTTTACAATTCTACAATGTTTTTTAAAAAGAATTTGCAAGAAAAAACTCTTTAATATTAAAGTGAAAACAGAGTTTTACAAAATAATGTAAATTAATTAAAAATATAGAAGTTAAAGTAAATGATTGCATAAATATTCATCCCCTTTAAAGTAACTGAGCTGCAAAAAGGTGTTTAAAAACCAGATAAAACTAGCCTGGCTAACTCTAGACTAATCTCAAATGAGATCTAGTCTGGAAACCAGCCGTTCATTTCTCCGTAGAGAAGGTGTGGTTTACGATCCTCCGGAGCCGTTTATTGGGCGCTTAGAATGTCTATCAAAAGCGTCTGTAGGTAGCTCTTAGCCAATCGTATCAGTTATACCAGATGGCGTATGTAGAGGAACAGAAATGGATGTTTGTTGTGTGTGTGTGAGAGAGAGAGTGTTGCTTGCTGCTTTGCTCGCTTGCTGCAAGATTATTTATTTTCACGCTTTATTCAGCCACACACATCCACTGATTTTAACGCCGGTGATTAGCGCAGCTAGCGGCTAATAGCCCCGCTACCGTAACGCCGGTGATCTCGCTACGAGCCGGGGGACAGCAGAGCCCCCAGAGACCTTTCGCCTTTCAACTTTCACTCTAAACTATTTAAAACACCATCAACAGCTAAAGAGAGTTTCGCGTCTGCTGCAGCCATGTTGGATACGTAAGAAAACTACAAAACTACAAGCTTCCAAGTGCCGAGTAGTACGCGTCATCGTCTTGCCGTCCCTCCCCGTTCTGTGATTGGATCCCTAAAACAGGGCTAAGAAACCTCTCTGGTTGCCAGACTGCCTGGAGGTTCGAAATGAAATTCGAGCGCGCAAGGCAGTATGGGTATACCCAGGCTAAGATAAAACAGTAAATCTGAGGGAAATGGTCTTGCTGCATAATCTAAAAGAGGAGCCTCACGATTTTTTAAATACATTTTTATATAAATTATTCTTCAGTATGCAGGAACATAACCACAACTATGAGGTTTATAACAAACCAAACCGTTTGAAAATGGGTTTAAAATAAATCAATCTCTGGTTATTTAAATTATGTTAGAGTGGGAGAGCTGCCTGGTCAGATATCTGCCACGCCGTGTGTTGTAACGTCGTCTCCGTTGGTAACAGCTATCTAGTGTTTATATATATATATGGTCACAACCAGCTCAACTCATCAGTTTGAACGTGGTAGCTCAGGGGAAAGCATCGTGGCCGAGCCCCGACTCTCTCTCCTCACTAGTCCTGCTACAACATGAAGACTAAAGAAGCTGAACACAACTCTGAGAGAAGATTGAACAGTAGAAATCAGAGAAATGTTCATTCACTGGATCCACAGAGTTCACTTCAACCTGAGGGGAAGAAAACTTCTGCAGCTCCACTCACGCCTTCATATTTACCTTTCAGATGACTAATAACCCTAATAAAGATGGGCTTGTTATTATCAGGATGGACTGGAGCAGTAAACCAGTAAAACCCTCCCTGGTTTACAGTACCAGTCTCTAACATCTCCTGCTGTTTGTCCAGAGTTAATATTTAACCAGAGTCTCCTCATCCACCCTGTCCTCTCTGCTGCTGCAGGATCACAATGGATTCTTTCTTCTCTTGATGTGTTGGACAAAGTTCCTCCAACAGTCGGAGATAGAGGACCCCTCCCACCACTGACACCCCCACTCTTCTCAACGAATAATTTGTTCTGGTGGCAGTTTGAAGCCGAGGAACCGTCATTCTGCTGAGATTTCCTCCACATGATGTAAAGACATTCTCTGTGTACGGCCTTTCTGTTTGTGGAGCAGCTGTGTTTCCTCTAGAGGCTGCTGGACATTACTATTATAATTAAGTTACTATTATAATTACTATTATAATTACCATTATAATCCATCCATCCATCCATTTTCCTCCGCTTATCTGGGGCCGGGTCGCGGGGGCAGTAGGCTAAGCAGGGCGTTCCAGATGTCCCTCTCCCCAGCCACAACGTCCAGCTCCTCCTGGACCCCGAGGCGTTCCCAGGCCAGGAGAGAGATATAATCCCTCCACCGTGTTCTGGGTCTTCCCTGGGGCCTCCTACCAGTTGGACCTGGAACTCCTCTAACAGGAGGCGCCCGGGAGGATCCTTACCAGATGCCCAAACCACCTCAGCTGGCTCCTTTAGAGGAGAAGGAGCAGCGGCTCTACTCCGAGCTCCCTCCGGATGTCTGAGCTCCTCCCCCTATCTCTAAGGCTGAGCCCAGCCACCCTACGGAGGAAACTCATTTCAGCCGCTTGTATCCGCGATCTCGTTCTTTTGGTCGCTACCCAAAGCTTATGACCATAGGTGAGGGTTGGAACGTAGATTGAGCGGTAAATCGAGAGCTTTGCCTTCAGGCTCAGCTCCTTCTTCACCACGACGGTCCGGTACAACGCCCGCATCACTGCTGACGTGAAGACCACGAACAGAATCGGAGACAAGGGGCAACCCTGGCGGAGGCCAACACCCACCGGGAACGCGTTTGACGTTATGCCGAGTATGTGGACACAGCTCTCACTTTGGTTATATAGGGACCGGATAGCTCGTAGCAACCAGCCGGTACCCCATATTCCCGCAGTACTCCCCACAAGACTCCCCGAGGGACACGGTCGTAGGCCTTCTCCAAGTCCACAAAGCACATGTAGACTGGATGAGCAGACTCCCATGACCCCTCCAGAAGTCTCGGAGGGTAAAGAGCTGATAAGTTGTTCCACGGCCAGGACGGAAGCCGCATTGTTCCTCCTGAATCTGAGGTTTGACAATCGGCTTGAGCCTCCTTTCCAGCACCCTGGAGTAGACTTTTCCGGGGAGGCTGAGAAGTGTGATTCCACGGTAATTGGAACATACCCTCCGGTCCCTTTTTAATAATGGGGACCACCACCCGGTCTGCCACTCCACTGGTACTGTCCCAGACCTCCACGCGACACTGAAGAGGCGTGCTAACCATGACAGCCCAACAGTGTCCAGAGCCTTCAGCATCTCAGGGCGAATTTCACCCAACCCTGGCGCCTTGCCGCCGGGCAGCTTTTTAACTACCTCAGCGACCTCTGCCAGGGATATTGATGAGTCTTCCCCTGAGTCTTCAGACAGAGGACGTGTTGGCTGGATTAAGGAGTTCCTCAAAGTGTTCTTTCCACCGTCTGAGGACATCCCCAGGTCGGGTCAGCAGGTCTCCTCCCCCGCTGAACACAGCTTGGGCCAAGCCCTGCTTTCCCGTCCTGAGTCGCCCGGCGGTTTTCCAGAACCTCTTTGAGGCCGACCAAAAGTCTTCCTCCATGGCCTCCCCGAATTCCTCCCATACACGAGTTTTTGCTTCAGCGACTGCCACAGCTGCATCCCTTCTGGCCGAACGGTACCTGTCTGCTGCTTCCGGAGACCCCTCAGCCAGCCAAGACCGAAACGCCTCCTTCTTCAGCCTGACGGCCTCCCTCACTGCTGGTGTCCACCAGCAGGTTCTTGGGTTGCCGCCATGACAGGCACCGACGGCCTTAAGACCACATCTCCTACCAGCCCGTCAACAATTGAGGCTTTGAACATGTTTAACATGGCCCATTCAGACTCCATGTCCCCAGCCTCACCCGGGATGCTGGAGAAATTCTTGTGGTGGTGATCAGCTGACAGCTCTGCTCCTCTCTTCACCCGAGTGTCCAGAACATGAAACTCGATGAAATCGATCATCGATCTTTGGCCTAGAGTGCTCTGGTACCAGGTACACTTATGAGCAACTCTATGTTCGAAAATGGTGTTCGTTATGGACAAACCGTGACTAGAACAGAAGTCCAATAACAGAACACCACTCGTGTTCAGATCGGGCCGTTCCTCCCTATCACCTCCTCCAGGTTCCATCATCGTTACCCACGTGAGCGTTGAAGTCTCCCAGAAGAGCTATAGAGTCCCCAGGTGGTTCCCCATCCAGGACACCACCCAGAGACTCCAAGAAGGCCGGGTACTCCGAGCTGCTGTTCGGTGCATGAGCACAGACAACAGTCAGAGACCTTCTCCTCCTCTGGTTCCTCGGGGAGAACTCCAACACAGCGGTGCTCAGCCGGGGGCTTGTGAGTATCCCCACACCTGCCCACAGCCTCTCACCCTGGGCAACTCCAGAAAAGGAGAGAGTCCAGCCTCTCACCCTGGGCAACAACAGGAGAGAGTCCAGCCTCTCTCCAGGAGTTTGGTTCCAGAGCCCAGGCTATGTGTGGAGGTGAGCCCAACTGTTTATATTTGGTAACGCTCCACCTCCCTCACAAGCTCGGGCTCCTTCCCCGCCAGAGCTGCTGGATCCGGGGGTCAGGGTTCAGCACGCCCAGGTACCCTCCTTCACCTGCTGCCCGACTCACACTGCACCCGACCCCTATGCCCTACTCTGCGGGGGGTGGGCCCACAGGTCGGCGGATCCATGTGGCTTTTTCGGGCTGAGCCCGGCCGGGCTTATAAGGATCATAATAACTATTACTAGCTGTGTTTCCTCTAAGAGGCTGCTGCAGATTCCTCTCTCTTCTGTTGCTTCCTCATTGTCTGATTGGGAAATAACTGCAGAGGAAAGGTGGAAGTTGTGTCTGAACTCCAACTGACACAGTCTCTTCATGAGTCAATGAAACACAAGCTGTAGAAACATTGCTTTCTCTGCTTGCTTTTTAAGCACTGCTAAAATAGGAGCTGTGAGTTCTGCATGTCAGAGAAACGGAGATCAGGTATCACAGACCATGAACCCCCCCAGTTAGAGAGGAGGGGGCTGCATACCTCCAGCACCTCTAAATCACCACCCATCTCCACCTTAGGCTGCTTTTAGTTTGGAGGCCAGCAGCTTTTCATGCTTAAAATGAAGAATCAGACCAAACAAAGAGATATTTTCAGTATATTTGCTTCACGTTGAGATATAAACACCAACCAGCTCCGACCCTGAAGACTCTGATGGTGTTCTGCAGGCGGAGGTAACTGGAGGTTACTGGTGGTAACTAGAGGTAACTGGAGGTTACTGGAGCTAACTGGAGGTAACTGGAGGTAACTGGTGGTAACTGGAGGTAACTGAAGGTAACTGGAGGTAACTGGTGGTAACTGGTGGTTACTGGAGGTAACTGGAGGTTACTGGAGCTAACTGGAGGTAACTGGTGGTAATGGAGCTAACTGGTGATAACTGGAGGTAACTGGTGGGAACTGGAGCTAACTGGAGGTAACTGGAGGTAACTGGTGGTAACTGGAGGTAACTGGAGCTAACTGGTGGTAACTGGAGCTAACTGGAGGTAACTGGAGGTTACTGGAGCTAACTGGTGGTAACTGGAGGTAACTGGAGGTTACGCTCACATCTGTTTCTGTAACTCAATCACTGGACGGACAGTGGGACATACTTCAGCTGACTGAAAACAGTCTTTCCTTCTTTTATTTGTCCTGTTTTTCTTCCTCTTCTCTCTGTTTGTATTAGCCCTCCTCCTCCTCTTCCACTAAGTAAACTCTCCTCATTCTTCTCTGGTCATAAACTCTGTAATTACAAGGCACACACACACACACACACACACACACACACACACACACACTCTCACGCACACACACACACACACACACAGACACACTGAGCAGGAGGAGAAGCAGGGAAACAGGCTGATAATAAAGGAGTTGTTGGTCGGGGTTACTAGAGGGCAGCGGCCGTAACTCTCTCTCTGTGTGTGAAAGGAAGAGAGAGAGAGAGAGAGAGAGCGAGAGGCGAGGATCATGTGGCTGGAGTGTGCCGTGTCCAGCGCTCAGCGCTGACAGCAGCAGCAGAACAGGAGAACAGGAGAACAAACCTCTGGACTCACCACCAGCTGCTTTTATTCTCCACAACCTCCTGCAACAAGACCAGGAGCCCCCCAACGCCAGAGGAGCCCCCCGGGGCCGAAACCAGCCGACATCAGGAGCTGGAGCCTCCAACATGGAGCCTGATGGTTTTGACTGTACACTGGCGGAGTGGGAGGCCGTGCTGCAGCTGGACGAGGCGCTGGCCGGCTGGGTCCTGCAGGGTCCTGATAGAGGGGAGTGGGGCTGGGAGTGGGGCTGGGCCGCCTCAGACCTCCAGGACCCTCAGTGGGACTCTGAGGACCTCCCCGCTGTAAGTCCACCACAGAATGATGTTGATTTACTGAGTGAAGTGAGAGGAGGAGAGTCATGAAGAGGCTCTGTGTCGGAGCTGCTGCTAGTTTCTGTTTCTGATTCTCTACTGAAGGAAACAAAACAAGAGGTTGGAGATGACTCACAGCTGTTTGAGTTTCACAGCTCAGACTGACTGACTGTTGTTAGCTTGTTGTTGGCTTGTTGTTGGCTTGTTGTTGACTGTTGTTGACTGTTGTTGCGTGTTCACCGGGTTACTGTGTGACACACTTCATGGGTAAACAGAGGAGGTGTGTTTTATGGTCACAGATGGAGATTTTTCCAAAGAAGTCATGTGATGGTAACA